>NW_020201220.1:2087-36841 GCF_001531365.2 Cynara cardunculus var. scolymus | reverse complement strand
TTTTTAACAATAAAATCTTCATGACTGGGTAAATCATTTGTAATATTAAACTTATCAACTTCATCATCTAAACAAACATCTGAATTTAAAATATTAAAAAAAATTAATTTCTTCATTAAAAGCATTTTCTTCTGAGTCATTATCTTCACTTAAAGATTTTTCACACGAGATTCAATTTTATCTAAAAATTCTTGTTTTTGTTTGTTAAATGAAAGTTTTTTCTTCATTTAAAGTCTTTTCCAGTTGAACCACCTGTTTTTCTAAAATAAGAGTAGGAGTATAAGGTTTCGGTTCAACTGGTTTTGCTTTAAGCTCTGCTTTTGAATAACTATGAATAAAGTCTGTTGAAATTGTAGAGTCTTGATTTTTGTAACATTCATTTAATTTTGAATAATTAAACGGAACTTGCATCTTGTCTTTTCTTTGACGATTTAGATCTTCTTTTTGTTCAACCTCGTCAGAAGATTTTGTAAATTTTACTGAATACTCGGGACCACAAAAAATATATTGAGAATTATATAAGGTCGGGGCATAACGTAAAGCTTTTTCCAAAAATTTAGGATTTTCATACCCCAGCCCTTCCCGAGGGTTAAAATACCTTGTTTCAGATGGTTTGTTTAAAAAGATGGTTTGATCAGTTTGTCCTCTTTTATATAAAATTTCTTCTTTATCCTTCAGAGGTTTATTTAACTGAATTATTTGTAAATCAAGCTTACTTATTTTGACAACCTGTTCTTCATTAACTAAAGCTAATGATTTATATTTTTCTTTTAATTCAGATAATTCGGCTTTTAAAACATTGGATGATTCATCAAGTATTTTGGACTCAAATTGCAAAGACTTAGCCCAATTAAGTTTCCAGCATTTTCAATATATATTTTGGTATATCTTTCATTTAGCGTTTTTAATTGATCTTCAAAATTATTTGAACGCAATTTTTCTGATTTTAATTCTTGCTAGAAAGTTTGAATTTTAAACATCATCTTTTTCATCTGTTTAATGCATGATTGATATAATACCTCATCATTCATCTGTTCTTCTTCTGCTCCTAACAAATCATTTTCTGTTTTAGCCATCAAGCACACATGTGCAACAACTTCAGTTTCTTCTTCTTCATCAGTAAGATTCAACCAGTGTTCATCCTCAGCCATAAGAGCTTTGCCAACATCTCTTTGTTTGGACAGAAGAAATTTATTATTGTAGTAGTCGGTATCGCGATTTACCGGCTTCYTACAATTTATAGCAAAGTGGCCCAACTTACCACAGTTATAACACCTTGTGTTTTCATCAGCTGTCCCTTTGATAAAATTCTTCTTTTCTTCCAGCTTTTTCTCATATTTCTTCTCGAATCTCTTCTCTTCACACTTCTTCTTCTCGCCAAACTTGTCTTTGTATTCATATTTTGAACCTGACGAGAATCTCTGATTGTTCGAGTGTGGCCTTTTTGGGAACTTCTTCTGGAATGCCTTAGTCAGCATTGCCATTGCCTGTTTGATCTCTGACATTTCAGAATCTGAATCTGAGCTGTTACTATATTCTATTTCAGACTCACTTGACTGACTAACTTCCTTCACTTGCTTTCCAGATCTGCTTTTAGATTTCTTCTCCTTTCTCTCAGATACAAGAGCCAAAGGATCAGCAACTTCCTTTTCTTTCTTCTTAGCATTTCGGATTTCCAAAACATCTTGCTCGTTTTGTTTCAGAGTTTCATAAATTTTATGAAAACCAATATCAGATAACTGTTTATTGAATCTGATATGATTGGCAAATGGTTTCCACTCTGACTAGAGACTGTTAAGAAACTTAACATTAATCTCTATTGTAGTTTTAGAAATTCCATTCTTTRTCAGTTCATTTAGCAGTGTGGCAAGCCTGTGGTAAACATCATCAAGACTTTCACCTTCTTTAGCCTTGAATTCTTCGTATGCTGAAATTCAATTAGTGATTTTCAGTTGAGTTCCCACTTTCGAACCCATCATTATCTTTTCGATTTGAACCCACATGCTGTGACATGATGATTTATGATTGTCAATACTTGTGTAGATATCATTAGTTAGTGCTTGCATCATATAAGATTTGCACAACACATCAGCATGAGCTCTCTCCTTTTCTTAAGATGAATATTGATGCTTCAGTTTAGGAATTTTTTGTGCAGGTAAGCCTGCTATTGCATCAGCTTCAACCTCTATGAAGAATTCAGCAGGACCTTCCATTAAAGATTTCATGATTAGATCTCCTTCTTTCATTCTCTCAATAAAATTCAGGAATCTCTCTCTCCACTGATTATAGTCACCACGAAACAGAACAGATGGCTTGGTGTCAGTACCAATAGCCATTGCTTCTCGTGAACTCATCTTATCAAATTGTATGAATTAGGATCAATTGCAGTTCAAAGTTTGAATTAAAGAATCAGTTTACAAAAATATATCTGATAATATGTAAACAAAATTTTGCACTCATTCAACACTTAGTACAAATTATGCACACACACTTATCCGGATTAGTAATCCGGTCAAGTTTATCCGGATTGGAAGTCCGGTTAAAAAGATAGAATATTCAACAAGTTATCCGGATTAGAAGTCCGGACAACAAGCAACTTTAAATCGCTCAAAAGACTTAACCAAATTTTAACAAAGTATTCACAAATCACACGGATTATGCAAAATCAAATACGGATAAAGCACAAAAATCRATTTGATTTAAAAATCTCAAATCGGAGGTTTTCAACACTTAGTCAAAAATCCAAAATGAAGATCGGACGTAAAAAGTCAACAAGTCAACAAGTCAATGGTCAACTAAGTCAAAAAGTCAAAATACGTATAAGTCCTTTTAAAAACAAATCAATGAAAAGTCAACAAAATAAATCGATCAAAAATCAATATCCGTTCAATCACCAAGGAATATACGATCAAATATATAAATCACTCAAGTAGACAAATTTATCAACTCTTACCAAGCGGATTGATTAAATCGTTCATTAAGTCGCACAAACCTTTAGCGACTTACCAGTCGGATTATGTAAATCGGTCACAAATCCGTTCAAGTTACTTAAGACTTACCAGCCGGATTGTTTAAATCGCACACTTATACGCACAAGTTATGAACGGTTTACCAGGCAGATTGTTTAAATCGTTCAAATATCCGCACAAGTGTTGTCCGGATAACCWATATCAAACAACTAAAAATCACACGGATGTTAAATCGCACAAGAGATAAGCGGATAACACCCTTAAATCGCACAAGCTTTAATCGGATTAATCTTCAACCAAAAACACAAACTTTCACACCTTTTACCAAAAATTTGGACCAAAACATAAAAAATTATGAGTTTTTAAGAAAATTATCCAGAATACAAAATATCAATTTTCGATCAAAATTGGTTTAAAACTTGTTTAAAATCAAAATTAGTGTGAATCAAAGTTGTTCGAAATGCAAAAACGAATCTAGTAGTGTAAATCTTTTACAAATAACACTCAGAAAATGACCGATTTAAGATCAAAAACCCAATCTAGATAAAGAACTCTCAAGAACAGTGATGAACTTTATGACCCAGATCGATGAATCTTCAAAAAAATCTTGAAAATCGTGCAAAATCTGTTTAATCCTCTAATCCAAACTACTGCAGCTTGCTCTGATACCAATTCATAAGTCCAGAAATCATACAAACATGATATGATCTTCAAGAATCAAGATGAACATAAAAGTAGAGAGAATATTTTCAAAGATTGATTAGATTGATAGAGAGATATTTACAGCTCTAATCTTGATTACAATTCTGCTAATGACTTCGTAATGACAATTACAAAGGAAAATACTATTTATACTTGGAATAGTAAAACTACACTATTACAAAATAAAGCTATTCTAAGGAGAAACTTGAATACAACTTTAACGCTCTAACTTGAACCCAACAGTTTGTTTTATGGATTTTTTTCTTTGATTGATATAAATTCTATAATTCTTTGAATATATTAGATTTTGTAAACTTGTACTTACAGATATTCATTCATTTCTCTCGCATACTGAATATTCTGATTTCATATATCACTCCTTGTTTGATTGTGCTTAAAAGCCAAATATCTTGATCAATTTCTTATCTGATAATTGTGCTTTATTTGCAATAACATTTTGATCAATCATTGTGATCAACTGAGCATACTGTAAATTTTTAGGAGGGACTGAGTACTTCACATAAATACCACTATGGAATGCCAGAACCGACAAACCTACTCAAGAGGACAACCATATCTAAGTGAGCTTAAACTCAAAATGGGTTTGTGTGCTGAGAATAAAATGAAAAAGAGATGGGTAGTTGTTGTGAGCTAAAAGAATTGATGAGAGTTGTGTCAAGATTAAAAGAATACGAGAATCCTGTTCCAAACTTCAAAATACCGGGCATACCACATAATCTATTAGTTCTCAATTCTTTTGAGACTAATATTGAAAAGGCAAAGTCTAGGCCAATTCTTGTCACAACCACCAGCTACTCATTTATCTCTTTACAGATAAGTGTTTCAATAATATTTGTGGCACGCAACTCACAATCTATCAATTTCTCATTCGGAGAAAGTTGATATTGAATCAGAAGGATATATGTCCCCCCTTCAAGCCTTTTTGATCACTAATTGAGTCTGATAAAGTTGTGTAGTCCACACGATTTATCGTTTTGAGCCTAAACAGAAGCATATGTTGCTTTATCTTTTTACACTAAAAAGATTTTGCATTTTATATGTTATTTTGCCAAAACGTTCACAGATATACTTTTAATAAGATATTGATGATTGAATGGAAGACCTAGTGAGATAAACCTTAAAAAGTCTCATATATATAGTACATACGTTGTACTGAGTATATTTGTTATACTCACAGGACAATCTTTTATAAGATTGAAAACAATTTCATAAGTTGAAATTGGTTGTAACCTTCCCATTCCCTTAATCTGAAAAGATTATACAAGTGGATTTGAAAAGATTTGCTTACATTTTTTATGAATTGACGATTCTCGCTGACGGTTTCATTTATTCTGAAGTATGATGTAATGATTCTCATTTCATCATAACGGGGAGTATGTAATAATGAATGAAATGTTCAATTTTGAGCGATATAAGGGGAAGATGTTGTAAAGATCAAGGGGGAGTAGCATCAATGACGGCAAAAGAGTCAAAAGAAGTGTGACTGGAGATTATTACTGAATATTATTCATGTGCTAAAATGTTTGAGAGTTTTTAGTGTGAAGATCATCGTTTGAAAAGTTTACTTACAGAGATTTCTCATCAAAGAGAAAGTTTGTGAATTTTTGTTTGAAGAAATTCATTTTTGAGGAGAATGTTTGAAATTCGTTATTTGAAGAAATTTTCTGAAGATCGTATCTTGAAGATCGTTTTCTGAAGTTCGTTACTGATTTTGATCTATATTGTCAAAAGAGAAGATCGTCGATGTTTTACATTCGAGGGAAAATGTTAGAAGATTTTCTCAACTAATGATTGTCTGAAGAGTTCAAATTGAAGATTGTTTTTGAAGAAGTCATAAAGTGCTCAATGTGACAAAGTTCAAACGTGATTCATTGCGTGCAAATTCTTTCAAGCCTGAATACAAAGGGGGAGAATGTTAGAATTGAAAATCAGTGTTAAATTGTATTCGACTTGAAAGATTAATATTGGCTATAATTGTTGTAAAGTCACCGTGTTTGACTTTTATGTAAAGTTTGACTTTGACTAGTGGCTTTCAAGTTTGACCCTATATAAAGGGTTTGTCTTTTGTAAATTTTGTAGTAGCTTCATTGTGATATTCAGATTCGTATATTGAAAGTTTGACTAATATTGAAGGTTTGACTTTCTCTCTCTATCTCCTCTCAATGTTCTTGAAGAATATCCAGATCTGCCATGGATTCTTTGAAGATTTTTATCTTGAAGATTGATCATAGTGACCTAACAGATCCTCAAACTCTTTGAGGCCAAAATCAAATCCATGCCCCAAGAAGAAGATCAAAGGCCGAAGAGGAGAATGGAGCCAACTCCATGTGCCGAGGCGTCAAAGCGAAGGAGGCTTGACGATTATGGGACCCATACCTGTCTTGCCCTTAAAATCGACAAGAGGGGAGAACCAGTCCGCCGTCACTCCTAGTATCACATCAAGGGTTGATCCCTCTGCTCCATCTGCCTCTACCCCAAGCCAGCCAGTGCCAGAATCTTCAAGGCAGAGAGCACAGAAAGAGCAAGCGCATGTAGATGCATTGAGAAGAGCCGGAAGGACAGCAAAAGGATGAATACATGATCCAGCTCTCGTCTATCTACATCTCTTCATCTGAGTCAGAAGAGCCGCTGTCTTCTTCCACAGAGTATGCGATGGACACTGCTGCTCCATCAACAAGAGAGCAACAAGAAGAAGAAGAAGAAGAAGAAGAGGTGGTAGCAGTGAATGTAGCCGATCCTTCACTCGTGACCATTCCTATTGTTGTTCCTCTTGAAGGTGTCACGGTAGATGCTCCACCATCACTAAGAAATACGCACAGAGCTAGGGTCCCTGCTCAAGGGACCAAAGTTGTCACTCCTGCTATGCAGCAAAGGGTTCCTGTCAATCCAAGAAGAGAAGAAGAAGGTGCAAGCAGCAGGCCTCAGAGTACCAAATGTCCCTCTGATCGAGTTCAAAAGATCAAGGACAGCATGGATGCAATGATGAGGCCAACACCCCCTGACAAGCCAATCAAGGATAAGGAAGATAGAGAAGACATGTACCAGTTTCTTTATAGCCTAAGAGATGTGACACCGGTCATCAAGATCAACCTCCATCCAACGGCCCAAGAGAACATCACACAGAGGTTCTTGCATTGCTATACACAGCCAATCTCTGCAGTATATTTTGTCGACGGCATCAAGCAAATCCTCGACATCAAGAAAAGAACCTTCGCGCACAATCATATTATCTTCCATGAGTATATAGTGGAGAGGTCTCGTGGATTAACACATTCACAGATTGTGACCTAATAAATCTGAATCCATGGGACCTTCTGTCTCTGTATTACTTCACGGACCATAACAAGGACAAGGGGATCAAGTATGTTGTGTCCAACTCTGCGATAAGACAGACAATGACAGACATTCTCGATGACAGATGAAAGTTTGTTTCAACTTGCTCTGGACCTGGGAGTATATCAATTAACCATCACTTCACCAAACGAAGATCTATAAGGCATCAATAGCATTCGGTCATGGACCGTCTTGGTGGAACCAGAGGTATGGGTGGTCTTCCGAAACGAACAAGGAAGAAAAATATTTTTTCGAGAAGACCAGCGCTTCAAATATTCAAACGCTACTCTGCGCTACATCAGAGATCATGTTTTAAGAAACAGAGATACCACCCTGGAGCAAAGAAAAGAGCTAAAATTATTCTAAGGTCAATACATAACCTGTTGGAGTTTCGAGAACTTCTTAGGAGGTTCATCAAGCTTCAAAACATCTAGACCTTCTTTTGTAAGCAATTTTTTTCTTTCAAGCAATGTACTTTCCATTTCATCATATTGTACTTTCTAGATAGATAATGTAAAACAAAGGTTCCTTTTAATCTCTGGCTTCGACTAGACTTATGTTTTCAATTCAAGTAAGAGTCTGCCTTATTTACACTTAGAGGGAGATTGTTAGACCTTATCTTGTGAAAGTGTAAATAAGAAGTCTCTTACTTTAGTCAATAGGACTTAGTCTATTGAAGCAGTCTAGACTAAGAGCTCTCATGCAGAATAGGTCAAGAACTAGAGCTCTTACTCAAAAGAGTGAAGGTTCCCTACATACAGAGCCCTCGCTCAATCTCCATGGACGATCAAGCCTTATGCGCCAAAAAGCATAAGCGCTTGATGAAAAGCTATAACTCGAGACACAGAGCCTCTGCATAGTACATGCAGAGCCTCTGCATATGCAGAACGTCTGCATAGTACATGCAGAGCCTCTGCATATGCAGAACCTCTGCATAATACATGCAGAGCTTCTGTATAGTACATACAGAGTCTCTGGTCTCCTTCTCCATGGAACGTGCGTGTAAGTCCAGACATTCTCGCAAGCGTTAAACATAATCAAGGCGGCTTGACTAAGTCCGCTCCACTTTTCATGGGAAGTCAAAGATAAGGACGTGGACTTGGCAACTCATAAATTCAAGCCATAATTATAGCATAGTTGTTTGACTTAGGGTTATATAAGGAGGCTTCCTCCTCAAGTTCAAATAACCTAAAAGTGCTGACTTATACTATAGCTTATTTATTGTGAGAATACGTTTAGATTGAAAGTTATTCTTTTCATCTAATAAAAGCATTCGACATATTCAAGTCTTTTATTGTTCTTATTCATTTTGAATAGTTTGATTGATCAAACTCAGTTCATTGTTCGCATTTCAATCTTATGCTTTATGAAATTGTGATTTTCTGAGAACTAAGAGTATCCGGGTTCCAACAGTAAGATGGCGTCGCAGCTTTCTTCGATCTACATTCACCTACAAAATGTCTAGTGCGGTGACAATTGCAGCAGATTGCTGAAGCCTTGTCTCTCTTTTCAGACTTTGGCTTTTCCTTAATGCTCAGCAAAGGAGATCTACAGTAGTTGTTTTTGCTGGCGAATCTCCAAAATGATTTAGTTAAAAGCACCAGGGATTCATCAAAATCTGCTAGATCAGATTCTGGAATATCCTCAGAGTTAGGTGAGTCTAAATCTGTAATTACAACAGCAGGAAGAGAAGAAGTGAAAGAAGAAGAAGAAGAAGAAGAAGGGGTTTCAGCTGAAGCATCTTCAGAGATCAAAGTTAACGGAGAGCTTTTCATTTTCTCCGAAATCTTTGACTAGATTTCTTTTCAGTTGACGAGATTGCTCATGATTAAGGAGAATCCCGTAGAGAGTAGTGAGAGAAAGAGAGGATATGTCACTTGACATCTTAAGACACATGGAAAAGGTGTCCCAAGATGCAAGAAGACATTCCAGAAACTTAGTTAAAGTTTCAGAGTTGGAATATTCTCTGCCTACAACCCTTAGATCAATAAGAAGACAACTAAATTATTGATGTACTTCAGATAGCGTTTCAGTCTTTCCACATAGAAAGCTTTCGTACTACCTTACTAAATTAATCTTCCTAGTTTCTTGAACCTGAGTGGTTCCTTCATATTGAACACAAAGAGTATCCCACATGGATTTAGAAGTCCTGAGCTTCATCACTGAGTGATAAACCTCGTCAGGAAGAGACATAGCTATTATAAACCTAGCGCGAGTGTCTATAGCTATCTTTTTCTTGTCTTCATCACTCCACTGATGAGGGAGCTTTGGAATCTGCCGTTCAGGAATCGCGACAGTCGTAGCTATTTCTGGAACAGCCGGAGAAATAACAAATGGTACATATGGTCCATTTTCTTTATAGTGTGGAATTTCAGGATCCTCACCTACCAGAAAGAGGGACATCCGATTCTTCCATAGACTAAAGTTGTCACGGATGAACCGGGGAGGTTTGGCAAGAGAGCTATTGTCTTGAACATGTGTGTTTATGTTTTGCAAAGCCATTTAAAATTAGTAAAATTGTCTAGAGAAGAAGATAAAGTAATGCAAAAAAACAACCAAACAACTTAGAGAAGATAGAACATTGCTCTAATACCACTTGTTGGTCCCGTAAGGGTCTACAAGACGTGTATAACAATTTGTAGAAGGGGGATGAATACAAATACAGTATTTTCAAATTTAAAATAAATATTGATAAGAAATGATCAATACAGATTTTACAAGACTGTTTGCGGAAAGATAAAGTAAGAAAATCTATCTAAACAATCTTTAGTTTACACATTTAATCTTGGCAAATAAGAAAAGATTTGATGTTAAAAAAAATAGAAGAAAGTAAGTTCTTTCAGGGAATGAACTTGTTTTAGAATGCAATAAAAGGGATTCTAACTTGCTCTTGAAGATGAGCGTATTTTTTCTTAGATGTGTGTTCTTTTACTTAAGCGCATGGATGCTCAGAGTAAGGTTTAGGTTAAAAGTATCTCTGCATGGAGATAGAACACATCTATTTATACCCGTTGCATTAAATCCACATTTAATGCAATGTGGTAGGGTAAGAACGTGTGTCAAGCCCTAAGGGGAAGGCTTGTCCTTTGCTATGGTGAATAGTACAAAAGCCTATTCATGAGTAGACATCCTTTACTAAAGTTCATGGGTAATAGAGTCGACTAATTGGCTCCGTACCATACTAACGTTTAGAAAGGGTATGAGTTCATCCTTTGTGTGTATAAGGACAAGACAACAACAATCGTGCTTTGCAAGCTTCATTTAATCGCTAAATGCTGGATTAACCTGAAGGTCTCTTCAACATTTGCTGAGGCTTGGGAAGTCTTCACACATATATAGACAGGCTTGTAATCACTGAATACCGCTTCAGATCACGAACTTGCCAGACTCTAATCTTCAGTTTTAGTCTTCGACATTGGCTGAAGGGTCTTTAGTGGGAGTGTTGTTTTCTTGAAGTATCGCTGTCACTGATTGAATTTACAATACAAGTTCCTCAGCGATCACTAAACAGACTCAGTGCATATCGTTGGAACTGAAAAGACAGAAACATAAATACTTTGTATAGGGTAAAAGGGATTATCATCAAATCACTGAGAAAGAGTATCAACAGAAGAGATCTATGGTAACATCAAGAAGTTCGGATACTCTGGAATTCTCAACCATCCGTCAAAGTTTAAACGGAAGTTCCTACCATAAGTATGGCATCTTCTGTTTTGTATCTTGAACAAATGCCTTACATCGAGTACTGCCAGAGTGGATACTTGCAGCACAAGGTTCCTTAAATTCTTCCACGACATATTGTTCAACAAGCACTATGACTACTTAATTATCATCTTGAATGAACTTGCATAATTGGTTCATGCTAAGAAGTTAGCCTCAAGAACAAGGAAATTTATTTCATTCCAGAGATTTTTGCAGCTGATCATCAGGTCGATCATGTGGTCTAATAAAGAGATTCCTTGAAGACTTGATAGACAGTTTGACTCTGACAACGAAATGCAGTTCCTTCAACCTCATGCAAAAGTTGAAGACATTGATTCAATTATGAATATTCTAGATGAACTGCTTGCCTTTGCTGATCAGAGTTTTCAATATGTGATAAAGTATAGAAGAGGGATAGTTCTTTTAGTCCACCGAGAGCCAGAGGGACTTACCCAAGGAATAATCTATGCCTCAGATGAGTGTAGCGAGGGTCTAGGTCTAGATGAGCATGTTCATTTACATGTGGTATCTGAGCAAGGTTTTGAGCAAAAAGAGAATGAAAATGAGAAGGACTCGATGATGGTGACTTTGATCATGCAATATCTTAAAGCAGTGCTTGGTCAACTTCATCAAGCTCAGAAGACACTGAGTCTGATGATGATCAAGCTGATAATGAGTCAAATGTTGCTGATAATGACTTAGATGATGATGATAATGTAAATAATATGGATGATATTGAATCGATACAAATAAACATTGAAGAGCATCAACCAATGGAATTCACCATTGATGATTCCATTCCGGATTTTGATTATGAGGAAGAGATAGATAATATCTTAGAAGGTTTAAGGATCGAAGAGGGTGATCTATTCGAAAATTTAGAGAGGTTAAGCAATTGGGAAGGACAAAACAATGGAAAGAGTGTGACGGGAACTGAAGACAAGTGGTAGTTCCTCTCCAACCTTTAGGAGAAGACGGGTGGCCACATCTACTATTGACAATCATTCATTGAATGATGATATTGAAGAAGACATGGTATACCCAACTATGCACCTGCACACCCCTCCTATCCACTCTAATGCCTCTAAACAGGTATCCGTTTCAACTTCTCATGGGAGAATTGCAGGTAATCTATCTATTCCTCACTCTGAGGAATTTGATATTGAAATAAGTGGACAACAGCCCTCGTCTACGACTTCTTTGAATATGACGTCAAGTTTAGAGCCCTTAAACATTTTCGGAACACGAGATATTCAAGCATCTATTGCTCAACTTGATGTTCTTAGTGAACAAGCCGGAACGAGGACCCGCCAGAAGTCCTACCAGTGCTAAGGCTCTTCCAACACCTTAACGTAGCCAAAACAATTTATTTTGATTGTTGTTTCAACTGGCAATCTATGTGTTCTAGGAGTTACCTTACCTGACTTTGTGTCAAGGGAATTTCTGAACGACGCCCTAAAGGTTGTTCAAGATACTTTAATGGAGGAGATAAGGGGTTTAAAAATCTTATTGAAGGGAAAGCAACAAGCTACTGAAGAAGAAAGTTGTGTTCCACCACCACCACCTCAACCCCAACCTCAACAAGAACAAAATTTCTTGATGGACTCGGCGGATGCGGAATTGGTTGGTATGCTTAGGCAGTCAATAGAAGAATCTAAACCCTGAGCCTCATAGTTTCATAAGTTCCAGAGTGTTGTTGTCTCAAGCTTATCAAAGCTTTGTTCAACAATCGCCTCTTCTTCACAAAGTCTACATAATTCTCTTGATGCACTTGTTGAAAGGATTTTTATTTTGGAAACTTCATGGAAAACTCAACACACTACCTGAAAAAGGAGACATGATGACAAGGATGATCCTATTCACCATGAGGGCGAGAAAAAAAGGTAAAAAGTGGTTGAGGTTTTAGGATTTTACGGAGTAGAGATAGAGGAAAGTGAAAAAGGTTCTGATAAGCATAATTCTAATCTTGATGGTGAAAGGGTCATGGGTATGGAGATTATTGTGTGTGTGAACCCAGAGATCGAGCCAATGTTTGAAAAGCAGAGGACTCTACTACAGAAACAAGAAGTTATTAGGTTTGTCAGCGAATGTTGGATCTAATAATGTATTTGTTGAATCGAAAGGAGAAGATGTTGAGTTAGATGATATGATGTTTGACTTTGAAGCAGACATAAATGGTGATCAATCAATGTTTCCTTTTCAGATCAAGCCTAAAGAACTTCAACCTTCCTTAAAAAACCACCAAGTGTTCCTAGTTCATCTTTTATGCCTCATACTGCATTGTTTCGTGTTCAAGAAGGTAAGTGCCTCTTACTGAAAAGTTAGAAACTCCAGGGTGGTACAAATCAAGAATAAGAGAACCTTTTCTTGAAGACATGTACACCGACATATTTCTTTGTTCCTAGAAAGTACTTAGTGCTAAAAACCTCATGGGTATTCGGAAAGAAACCCTTGAATATTGCAAAGAGTACAAGTATTTTCTGAAAGCCAAATGCCAACCTATTCACTTTGAGAGAACAAAGAACCGGATTGTCTCGATAAAGAACGTAGAAGCAGGAAAACTTGTAAGACTGTGGTATCCTGCTTTCTACATACGAGGCAAGATGGTAAAGAATGGTAATTCAGTGAAACTGATTTTCCAAATATGTACTTGGACTTAAAGTATTATGTGTCATGACATTAGAAACCAAACTGTCCGATTGAAAAGAGTTGTCTTCTATAATAGATGTTCAGATGGGATATGAAAGCAACTAGAAACATGTCAATCTGAAGAAGCCGAATCAAGATTTGGAAGACGTTGATGGTTATCCTCTATACATGATTCTTGAAGATCCAGAGTTGGTTGTAATCTATGAAAACTCTTAGGGTGCCAAAAGATTTCTTAGGTTCAGTGAACTTAAGAAGTATAGTGATGGAACACTCAAGATCATCAGGAAACAACTTGAGTTGAAGAAAGTTCAAGATGACAAAGTGTCGGGGTCTAACAAAATGAATTGGAGAGAAAGGTTCTTACTTCTTAAGGTACTGGAATTATTTGATGAGAAGATTGAGTAGAGGAATGCAATTAGAAGATTTGAAACACATCTTGGGTTCAGATGTTTAAGGTTTTCTATATCTAGAGCTTGAATCCAAAGGGGGAGAATGTTGGGTTCAATGTTATGTGCTTAATAGTTGTATTCAAGCTTTGTAATATTCCTTTGTATTTCTTTAGTATAAATAATGTAGTTGTCTTTTACTTTTCGTGTAACATTTCATTTTCATACCTTGTAATCTTTGAAGATCAATATCAGTATAAATTTGGCATTTGGTCCCACACAAGTAATGCCTCCAGATTTTAAAGCAAAAACTACAGCTGCCAGTTCCATGTCATGAGTGGGATATTGCTTTTCGTGATCCTTTAATTGACGTGATGCGTAAACAATAACCTTTCCATGTTGCATCAGCACACAACCGAGACCCAGCTTTGAAGCATCACAATAAACCACAAAATCTTTCGTTCTATCTGGTGAAGATAAAATTGGCGCGCTACACGGTTTATCTTTTAATCTCTGAAACGCTTTAGCTTGTTCCTCTTTCAATTCAAACCTCACATTCTTTTTCGTCAATCTAGTTAGTGGAGTAGCTATAAGAGAAAATTTATGATTGAACTTTCGACAATAACCCGCCAGCCCAAGAAAACTCCTAATTTCTGTTGGGGTTTTTGGTGCTTCCCATTTTTCAATAGCTTCAATTTTAAGAGGATCTACCTTGATGCCCAGCTCAGAAATAACATGGCCTAAAAGTTGGACTTCTCGCAACCATAACTCACACTTTGACATCTTGGCATACAACTTTTCTTGTTTTAGTAATTCTAGAAGTAGTCGTAAATGGTGTACATGATCTTCCTCTGATCGAGAGTATATGTCAATATCATCGATGAAGACAATCACAAATTTATCAACATACGGACGACATACCCTATTCATCATGTTCATAAATTTCGTGGGTGCGTTTGTAAGTCCAAATGGGGTAACCAGAAATTCGTAGTGCCCATATTGTGTATGGAATGTCGTTTTTGTCACATCTTCTTCTCGAATAAAACCTTTATCAAATAATTCTTTCAGTTGAGACATTAACTCCTTTAACTCAAACGGAGCTAACATGTATGGTGCACGAGCAACTAGCGCCACTCCAGGCAATAACTCAATCTGGAAATCTATTGATCGATTAGGAGGTAAGCTTGTTAAGTCTTCTAGAAATACTTTCGGGAATTCTCTTACAACCTGAATGTCCTCCATTTTAATCTTTTCTTTCTTTAAATCAATCGCATAATGTTGATCCTCTCTCTCATTGATTTGATGTAAATCGCTTTTACCTATAGAAGTATTGTGCTTTGTCTATTCAGTTCCAACGATCATCATTGAATCAGTCCAGTGATCACTGAAACATGTATTGTAATCCTACAGCAACAACGATACTTTAAGAAGACAAAACTCACACCCAAGAACCTTCAGTAAATATCGATGATTGAAACTGATGATTAGTGACTAGTGCGTTCATGATTAGAAGCAGTATTTAGTGATTACAACCTAGTCAACATATGTGTGAAGACTACACAAGCCTTAGTGAATGCTGAAGAAACCTCCAGTGTTATTCCAACATGCAGTGATCAAATGAAGATTTCCATGCACGATTGCTTTTGTCTTGTCCTTCCACACACAAAGAATAAACCCATACCCTCTTAAGAGTATGGTACTGCACGAAGCTATTTGGTCGACTCTAGTTTCCACCAACTCCATGAAAGGATGTATGCTCATGAATAGACAATAGTACTATTCATTGTATCAAAGGACAAACTTTCTTCTAAAAGCTTGACACGTGTTCTACCTCTTCTGAATTGCATTTAATTCAATGGGTAAAAATAGTTGAGTGCTCTCTTCACTCATGCATACACAAAAACGCTATCTTAAAAGAAAGTTAGAATTTCTCTCTAAAATTCTAAGACACATACCAAAAAGAACACATCTCTACTTGTTTCTTTTGGAAAATCTCATATATTTGCTAAGTGTATTTGTGTGTATTTCTAGATTGGTTTAGATAGGTTTTCTTTGCCTTTTATATTTCGCAAACAATCTGTAAAAAATTTGTATGGATCCTTCTTTATCAATATATATTTTTAAAAGTGAAAGTTATTGTGTTTGTATTCATCCCCTCCCACCTACAAACTTATCACTCTAAAATTTTGTAGATCTGGATGGGACCAACAAGTGGTATCAAAGCAGTGTTTTCTTCACGTCTTGTTTGGTTGTTTATCAGCATTTTATTATCTCTTCATTGTCTTTAAATAATCTACTACTTTTCAAATGGTTTTACAAAACACCAACACAAACCTTGTCGACAATGGCTCTCTTGCCAAACCTCCTCGATTCATTAGAGACAACTTAAGTCTCTGGAAGAATTGGATGTCTCTCTTCGTTGAAGGTGTGGATCCTAAAATTCCACACTATATAGAAAATGGACCCTATGTTCCATATGCTATATTTATGGCGGTTCCTGAAACTGCTACGACTACCGCGATTCTTGAACGACAGATTCCAAAGCTCCCTCATCAATGGAGTGATGAAGACAAGAAGAGAGTGATTATAGATACTTATGCGAGATTTATAATAACCATGTCTCTTTCTGATGAGGTTTATCATTCTAGAATGAAGCTAAGAACCTCGAAATCCATGTCGAACACATTTTGTGTTCAATATGAAGGTACTTCTCAAGTACAAGAGTCGAGGAAAATTAATTTAGTAAAACAATACAAAAGCTTTCTCTATGGAAAGAAATGAAACGTTGTCTGAAGTACATTAGCGGTTTAATTGTCTCCTTATCTACTTGAGGACTGTTGGAAGACAATATTCCAACTCTGAGACATTGACAAAATTCCAGGAATGCTTAGCAGAATCTTGGGATACTTATTCTCTGTGTCTCAAAATCTCTAATGATATGTCCTCCCTCTCTCTTAGTTCTTTTTATGTTATGCTGCTCAATCATGAGCAATCTCGTCAACTGAAGAGAAATCTCATCAATGATTCCAGAGAAACAAGCTTGAATACAACTTTTCAGCACAATATTGAACCCAACATTCTCCTCCTTTGGATTCAAGCTCGAGACATTGTAAATTTAGATCGTCGAAATCCCAAATTTGTCTCGCACCTCCTTAAGGCACGCCGATATTGCAACTTTTCTTCAAGAAGCTCTGGAGCACTTATTAGAAGAAACCTTTGTTTGTCCCAAATTATTAGCAAATCAGATAAAATCTTGTAAGAAAATGATGAACAATTAGAGAGAAATTAACCCTAATGATTTTGTATTCAAATCTTCTATGATTACAAGAATTCTCTCTCTAACAATGATGATTAGCACTAATGAAAAAATCTACACTAATTACAAGGCAATCTTACTATTTATACTAGAAAGCATTAAAGACTAAGCTATTACAAAATTAGGAGAAACTTGCTTGAATACAACATTTAAAGCACAACTTTGAACCCAACATTCTCCCCCTTTGGATTCAAGCTTGAGACAAAGTAAATCTTGATCATAGAAAGCCCAGATTTGTCTCACACCTCCTTAACGCATTCTGATATTGAGGTTTTTCATCCAAAAGCTCTAAAGCACTAATCAAAAGGAACCTTTCTCTTGCACTCATTCTATACTGGTTTGCCGCCTTGTCATCAAAATCTTTAATTTTCTCAAGAGCTCTGCGTACTATCTTGATTGTCCCATCACAGTATTTATTTAGCTCGCTAAATCTCATAAACCTCTTGGCTCTATCAGCTCCATCATAAATCACACTGAACTACGGATCTTCAAGTATTAGAAAATGTGGGTAGCCTTCAATGTCATCAATGTCTTGATTCGGTCTCTTCAGGTTGACAATATTCTGATTGCTCTCAAAACCCATTTGTACATCGATCATCGAAGACAACTTGACGTGACTCTTCAGATATCTCTTGATTGCTTCTAGGCCAAGAACCAGTTCTATCGCATTGTAGTATGGTACTGATTAGAGTCTCCACGCTCCAAGCTACGCCTCTCTATCACATTTTCTCTCTGCTCAAAACCCAGTTCAGGTACCCCTTGTACCTAAACTCTCTCGTTTATGTCTAAACCCTCTCTCACAACTGAGGCATGGGTGGATCCCAGGGCAAGTTCAACCGGTTCTGGCTAAACTATAGGATCTATAAATCTCCTATATTTTATCACACACAGAGCACTCTGATCTGTGTAGGCAAACAACTCAGCTAGACTTTCCATTATTGATTCGTTGTCTTCAACTTTAGTGTGCGCTCTTAATTGTTGCATCTCAAAAGACAGGCCAATGTCACTTGCGTGTCGGGCAGGAATTTATTTGTTGGTGCTCATCATTGCTTTAATTATCAGTTGAAGAAACCTCTGGAAAGGTATGAATTTCCGAGCTTTTGAAGGAAATCGTTTGGCATTGACCAACTCCATCAGTTCAATCCATATCACAAGTACGAAGTCATAATAACGGTTGAAAACGATTTCATGAAAGAATTTCAGGAATGGACTGTTGCATGTGTCAATACCGGCAGTTTTTGAAGTTAAGCACTGGTAGATGATAGAAAACAGCAAATGCCACATGGACGGTAGGAAACGTCTTTAGAATTGTGACAGATTAGTTAACTCTTGCGAGTATCCTTATCGTCTGATATCACGACATAGCTCTTCGTCACTAATGAATTCTTCAAATTGTTGTGATTCAGAGGCAATTGGGCTTGGCAATCTGAGAATTCTCTGCAGCCTTTTTAGAGTTAGACGACTCATGAATTCCTCTACATTCCCTTCAAAGAAAAATAGGTCTCCATCTTTTGACAAGGTAAGAATATGCCAAAATTATTGCAAGTAGACCATTGGGACTTCCGTAGTGGCTGATAATACATATGCTATTGGGTGTCCTCTTAAGATTTCAGGAATGATACGGTATTTGCAAGGCATGTCAAAGTTAAAGTGATGGTTATTGGGTTTAATGTCTAGGTATAAGTATTGGGGAAAAAACTGATTCATCTGAGATCGGTATATTTAGTGACTGGGTTGGCTGGGAAAGGTTATCTGATCTGACCGAGGGGATATGGGTTTCCTCGTCAGATCTTTGTGGGTTTTGGGTATTTTCGTCAACCATTTTCCTGTAAGAAAGAAAAATATTAGATGCGCAAATCAATTAATCTTTCACAAAAACCTAACACTATGATTTGCCAAAAAAAAGTTTAATTTTCCTTTAAAAACTAAGAAAGATTCGATATTGACTTTTTCGCTCAAAACAAAACAAACAAAAAATTTAACAAGGAAAAAAAATTACCAAGCTAAAATTAAAAAAATAAATAAGACTAAAAAAAATGTATACTACTAAATTTGGTTTTTAAACTAACTTTAACACTAAACAAAATACTAAAATAAACTATTAAAAAATACTAACAAGAAAAAAAAAATTAAACTTCAAAAATAATAACTAAAAAAATTATACTAAAAAAATACTAAGCTTAAAAAACATAACAGTAAACTAAACTAAAAAATTATAACTCAAACTAAAATAAATATTAAAAAAATTTACCAAAAAAATAAAAGAAATCTAATACTAGGAAAAAAATAACAAAACAAAAAAACCTAAGAGAAATAAAAAAAAAAAAATACTACAAACAAAATCCAAAAAAAATATAACACCTAATCCGGACAATATACACAATCGGAGTTCAAATCCGGTCAATTTCACCGGTGAACTCTCCGGTCAAAAGAAACAGAGGTTCTAAAAAATTCAAAAACCAAAACGTTAAATCTTCAAGGAAATTTGGGTACAAAAATATGAATGTTCTAGATATTCAAAGATCAAATAACCCTGATTCAAAGGTCTTAAGATTCACAGTCATGAGTTCTTTACAGTTTATAAATTCAAAGTTCCAGATTCATGTCAGATTCAAAGTTCTTATTGACCGATTTAGATCTTATACTTAAGGTTCAAATTTATGATTAATAAGATCATTTAAGTCCAAATATGATTGATAAAGAAACCTTTTAATGATATCAACAGTCAATCCAAGGAAGTATGATTAAAGTTCAAAGAGAATAGATGAAGATGAATGAGAAGAACAGAGTCCAATAGTTTATCCGGAAATGATGAAGTGAGTGAGAAAGCTTGAGCGATATTGAATGAAACAGTAAAGAGTGAAAAGAAAATCGGACAATGACTTATATAGGAAGTCAAAAAAACTCTTCACATTCTAATCCGAACGAAGTGTTGTCCGAATTGATATAAACCAGACAAGGAGTTGCCCGGATTTGATTCAAACGAAACACACCAACACTCAATGAAAACCGCATAACACATGAACGATTAGACTCATCTCTGGATGACTCTACGAATGGATTACACCATATCCGGATGACTCTTCAACCGGATTACCACAAATGAAACACTTATCCAAAAGCATATCTAATCTTATCCAGATGGGAGTTTATCGGATATCCGATTGTCCGGATATACTCTAAATCGGACATAATGTTGTCCTGATATGACTCTCACCGGACAAAGATTCATCCGGATTGAGTCCTTATATTTAGACTAAATCGGAAAAACACTTATCCTTTAAAGTCACAACTTAAAAAAAAATTTAAATATTGTATCAATACCTGTAAGAAAAATAAAGCAGTTAGCATCATACAAATATTTTTACTGCCCCTCGAAAAATGAATCAAAATTAAGAACAAAATTCAACACTCCCCCTCATATATAGATTCCATGATCAAAAGATTTTCAATTACATTAAAAAATGAAATAATGATTTACATTAACAAATATAGATATTTTGAAAAGATGTATTTAATTTAAACCCAGTTCAATAAATTGATCAAATTTTAAGAAAAAAAAAATCAAATTTTCAAATTTAACGTACCTATCTTAGATACTAAAAAGCTGAAGCGTTTTTCATCTAAAGCTTTTGTAAATAAATTAGGTAGTTGAAATTCTATATTTACAAAATATAATGCAATAGTTCCTTTTTCCACATGATCTTTAATAAAGTCATACCGGATATCTATATGTTTGGTTTTGGTATGTTGAAAAGAATTACAAGATATAGCAATAGCACTTTTCGAATCACAATAAATAAGAATTTTATCAAAATAAAAACCATAATCTTTGAGCTGTGTCTGGATCCAAAGCACTTGAGAACAACAGCTAGCAGTAGTTACGTATTTTACTTCTGGCGGTGGAAATGGATACACAATTTTCTTTCTTTGAAGCCTAACTTACGAGTTTATCTCCCAAGAATTATACAGACCCGAAGTACTTTTCCTGTCCAACATACACCATGCGTAATCTACATCTGAGTATGCTGTTAGTTCAGAACTAGTACCTTTTGGATACGAGAGTCCAAGATTGGATGTCCCTTTAAGATAATAGAAAAAGCGCTTAACGGCACTTAAATGGGACTCCTTTGGATTAGCCTGATATCTAGCACAAAGATGTGTTGAAAACATAATATCTAGATGTTAAATACATTAAAGAACCAATCATGCCTCGATATTTTTTCTGATCTACAGCTTTTCTAGAAGGATCAACATGTAGTTTTGAACCAAGAGCCATAGGTGTTTTAATAGATGAACAATTTTCTAAATTAAATATCTTCAGGATATCAAAAATAAATTTTGTTTGACAGAAACCTGATTTTTCCAGGAATTCTGATAAAATGTCGTACCAGGCTCTCGGGGATTGTTTAAGACCATATAAGGCTCTGTCAAGGTGTATACAGAAAGCTAATTTTACTAGGATTTCTGATAAACCTTCCCGCATCTTTTTGTTTGAAGAGGAGGAATTTATTCTTGTAGTAGTCGGTGTTTTTCGACACCGGCTTTCTACAATTTACAGCAAAATGCCCCAACCTACCACAGTTGTAGCACTTTGTGTTTTCGTTGGCCACTTCCTTCACAAACATTTTCTTCTCCTCTGGCTTCTTCCCAAACTTCTCATATCTCTTTTCTTCATACTTTTTCTTTTCACCGAATTTATGTTTGAAGTCGTATTTTGAACAAGAAGAGAATCTCTGATTATTTTATTGCGGTTTCTTGTGGAATTTCTTCTAAAAGGCTTTGGTCAGCATCACCATGGCATACTTGATCTCTTTCATGTTGGAATCAGAATCAGAACTGTCGCTGCTTTCTGTTGAAGAATCACTTGTCTGAATGACTTCCTTTACCTGCTTCCCAGACTTGCTCTTGCTCTTCTTTTCAGTCACAAACGCCAAAGGATCACTAACTTTCTTTTATTTCTTCTTCTTCTTCTTCGGATCTCTCACTTCGAGAACATCTTCTTCGTTTTATTTCAGAGTTTCATAAAGCTCATGTATATCGATATCAGATAAAGATTTATTGTATCTGATATTATTAGTAAAAGGTTTCCACTCTGGTTGCAAGTTGCTCAAAAATTTGACATTAACTTCAATCCTGGTCTTTGTAATGTCATTCTTAGTCAGCTCGTTAAGAAATCTGGTCAGCCGGTCATAAACATCATCAAGACTCTCTCCTTCCCTTGCCTTGAATTCCTCATAAGTAGTAATGCAGTTTGTAACTTTCAACTGAGTTCCCACTATAGAAACCATCATCATCTTTTCAATTTGCTTCCACATGTTATTACCAGAAGCATTGTAACTGTCAATACTGGTATATATTGCATTTGTCAGCGCTTGCATTATGTAGGATTTACATAATACATCAGCATGTGATTTGTCTTTCTCATCAAGAGTATATTTGGATTTCTCTTTAATCACTCTTTCAGCCGGTCTATTATGTTCTTGAATTGGAGGAGTCTCTCTCTAGAACACCGCTGGTCCTTCCATTAAAGATTCCATTATCATATCACCTTCCTTCTGTCTTTAACAATGAAGTTCAAGAATCTGTCCCTCCATTGGTTGTAGTCACCTCTAAAGAGAATGGGTGGCTTGCTGTCAGTACCAATTGCCATTGCTTCTTTTGAACTCATTTTTTTCTAATTTTTCGAAAATAGGATGTCTGCAGTTCAAGATTTGATTTAATGAAATTAATATCCAATAATATCTCAAAAATCACACACAAAAGTCTTTTGCATTTAAACTTTCAACACTTAGCAAAATTTCACAAAACTCAAGCTTATCCGGATTAGGAATCTGGACAAGTGTATCCGGATTGGAAGTCCGGACAACAAAGATTGTAAAAACTAAGGATGAAATACGGACAAAGAATATCCAGATAAGTTCTCTAGACACTTAAGAAAAACTTATCAAATTCAATCAAAATTCAAGTACGGTCAAATAGTAATACGGTCAACACGCAAAGTCAATAAATGTCAAATAACCAATCCAAATAACATGTAATACAGTCAATACTTAAATCGATCGACGCACAATCCGGTCAATGACTAATTCGGTCAACAAGTCAATGCGTACAACAAAGTCAACAAATCGGTCAAAATGCAATACAAGTCAACAACGTTAACTCTAAACACTTGATTAAAATTCCAATCAAATCCGGACAATGAATCGATGAATATCAACAAATCCGGACAATGTTTCACACGGATAACAACAAATCCGAACAAAGTTATGAATGGCTAACAACTAAATCGCATAACAAATCAACCGAATTCACACATCACATACCAGAATCACAAACCAAACAATACAATATACGGATATGATCAAATACGGTCAATACTACACCCGGATTACCTTCAACCAAAAACACTAAGTTTCTAAAAAATTCAACCAAAATTGGATCAAAAACTCAAAATTTTATGAATTTTGCAAGAACAATAAGCTTTCGTAAACTCAAAAATTCCTTCAAATCTTCAACATCACAAAAATCTATGAACAACAATGATTCATATCATCAATTAGCACACAGTAATCAAGTTTTTAACAAACAAACAACAAGATATAAGGAATTTGAGATGAATTTAGATGAAACAGTTCGATAAACTCAAGAACAGTTTGAATATCCAAGAACAGTTTGCTAAATTCTAGAATTTTGTGCAAAAATTCTTGAAAATTGTGCAAATCCTTCAACCAAATTGTTTGGTTCGAGTATGCGCGTTATTATTGTATTCAAGTGCGCCGTACAAATATTCCCTTGACACAAAGTCGGGAAAGCTAACACCTGGATCACATAGATTGCCAGTTGAGACAATAGTTGAATAAACGGTTGTGCCTATCTTTAGTGTTGGAAAAATTGTAGCACTGGTAAGACTTCTGATCTGTACTTGTGGAAAGTCAAATGACTCCACTCGGGTCGTTCTGGCTTGTTCATTAAGAACAACAATTTGAGCAACAAATGCTCGAGACTCATGTGTAACTAAGAAGTGTATGGGCTCTAGACTCAAGGTCCACATAATCGAAGTCATAGACTAGGGAAGATGTCTACTTGTTTGAATATCTACATTCTCCAAGTGAGAAGTAGATAGATTATGTGCTAAATCCACATGAGAATGTGAAAGTGTTGCTTGTTGAGAAACAACAGAATGGTTGGGTAGGGCATGCAATTGCATAGTTGGGCTAGCTATGTCTGTTTCAATACCAACAATCCACGAATGAATGTCGATTGAAGATGTGGTTTCCCGGCTAATTGTATCGGTTATGACTAGAACTTCACCTTTTTTTAGTTCCACACTCACCCTCACCATTTTCTTCTCCTTCCCGTTCACACACTCAGAATTTTCAACTGAAGCACCCTTATCCAGCCTTATATCATCCAAAAGTTGATCAATCTCGCCAAAATCTCCATAGTCTTTAGTAAAGTCAATGTCAAATGAAAGATCATGAAGACTAGGACATTCCTGTTGATTTTGATCAGCATCAAAGAGTTGATCGAGATTGTCAATAACTTCTCCAACATGTACAGCTTCAAGAGCAGTAGGATGAGCATTATCATCATCATCATTATCATCATCACCAACATTTCCAGCAACATGATCATCAAACTGAGTTGCCAAGTCTGATACAGTATCTTCCGAGCTTCAAGAAGCTATGAAAGTACTATCAGTAGAAGTATGGTGCAGAACAGAGTCTCCCCTCTCCATACCCGTCTCAATTACATTTTCTCTCAGGTCAGTGCCCTGTTCAGGTACCCCTTGCACCTAAACACTCTCTTATATTTCTAGACCCTCTCGTACATCTGAGGCATGGATTGATCCCGGGGTAAGTTCAACCGGTTTGGGTTGAACTATAGGATCTATAACTCTCCTATACTCTAGGACACATTAAGCACTCTGATCTGCATAGGCAATCAACTCAGCTGGTATGTTCATGATGGAGTCGAGGTCTTCAACTTCAATGTGCGGCCTTATACACTACATCCCAAAAGACAAGCCAACTTCACTTGTTTCTCTAGCCGGAATTTCTTTATTGGCACGCATCATGGCTTTGATTTTGAGTTCAAGAAACCTCTAAAACAGTACAAAATTCCTAGCTATGGAAGAAAATCTTTTCTCATGAACCAACTATGTGATTTCATTCCAGATCACCAAGGAAAAATCGTTGTTGCGATTGAAGACGATCCCAAGGAAGAATTTCAAAAATGGGTTGCTGCATATGTCAATGCCTGCAGTCTTGGATGTCAGGCACCGGTTGATAATGGAAAATAGCAGGTGCCATACTGAAGGTAGGAAACGCCTTCGGAATTGTGACGGATTAGTCAGCTCTTACGAGTAGCCTAGTCGTTTGATGTCACGACACAATTCCAGGTCAGAGACGAAATCTTCAAATTGTGATGATCCGGGAACAACAGTTGGGTTTGGCAAGTGCAATATTCTTTACAATCTTTTCAGAGTCAACCGACTCATAAATTCATCCACGTGTCCTTTGAAATAGAGTAGACCAAGGGTACATCTGTTGTAGTCGATAAAACATATGCAATTAGATGTCCTCGTAAAATGGCATGGATTATGGGGTATTCAGAAGGCATGTCGAAGTTAAAATGGTGGTTATTGGGATTTATATCAAGGTAAAACTATTGGGGAAAAATTGTTTCATCGGGGATCGGGTTATTTTGTGGCTAGGAAATATTGTCTGATTTGACCGAGGGAATATGGGTTTCCTCATCAGATCATTTGTGAGTTTTGAATGTTTTCCTCAGACATTTTTCTTGTAAAGAAGAAAAAATATTAGATCCACATGAAAATATTTTTCACACAATATCAAACATGACACAAAAATCTAACACAATGATTTGCCAAATATTACTGATTTTGCTCCAAAAACTAAGAAAAAATTCGATAAGGCTTTTTCGTTCAATTTAAAAAAATAACAACTAAAAAAATTAACAAACTAAAAAAAATACTAACACTTAAAAAAAATTACTAATACTAAAAAAAATTAAAACTAAAAAAATAACTGCTCTAAGAAAATACTAACTAACTAAAAAAAATATTATCTACTAAAAAAATCTAACACAACTAAAACAAAATAAGACTAAAAAAATTTAACTAAAAAATTAAACTACACTAAAATCTAATACTAAAATAATAAGAAGAAAGAAAAATATAAAATCTAATAAAGAAGAAAAAGAATCTAAGTAACAAAAAACTCTCCTCCGAATACAAAATTCGGAAAGACTTCATTCAACCGGAGATCAACTCCGGTCACCTCTCCGGTGACCGAGTCCGGTCAAAAAACACACATGATGTTTTTTCTAAACAAATCACACGATTCAAGGATTAAAACTTTAAAGATGTCCAAATCCGGTCAACAAATACAGATAACCTAAGACTGAAATTCAAACACAATCCAAATGATTATCCAGATTGAAGTTCTTAACAAATTTTAAGTCCAAAAAATATGTTCTTAACAGTCTTTAAGTCCAAAACTCAGATTCTTGATTCTTATGATTTAGATTTCATGAATAGGATTAAAGTGTCCGTTTAAGTCCAAAAGTTCACAAACCTTAATAAGATCAACACAAATGTCCAAATAGGATACATATTAAGTTCAAAGAAATATGAAGATGAAGATGAACTCGATGAATATTCAATATCGTCCGAAGAAGATGAAGATCGTTGAGAGCAATGAACGAAAGCGATGGAAAAACAGTAAAGAGTGAAATGAAATTTGGACAAACCCTTATATAGAAAAACAACGACTCTTCACTTTCTTATCCGGACAACGTGTTGTCCGGATTGAAGTATCATCGGACAAAGGCATGTCCGAATAAAACTCAACAAAAACAAGCTAATACTCAAGGAATTCGAATAAAGCTTCAACAGATAACTCATCTCCGGATAACACTGTAACCGGATTACACCATATTTGGATGATAATATGACCGGATATCAAAACAAAAATAATCAAAATCAAACTCAAGAATGACAAATACGTACAAGTCTTGTCCGGATAGACCTGAGTCCAGACAGACCTTTGACCGGATACACCACAAAGAAATATCCAAGTCCAAATTCTATCTAATCTCATTCGGATGTGAATTCATCAGATAGTCTTTTGTCCGGATACACTCTTATCGGACATAGGTTTGTCCGGATATGACTCTCTCCGGACAATACTTCATCCGGATTAAGTTCTTATCAGATAATGCTTTGTCCGGACATAGTATTAATCAGACATACACTTATCCTAAAAATTCACTATCTTTCAAAATTAGATATTACGCAATACCTGTAAGAAAAATGTAATAGTTAGCATCATACATATATTTTTACTCACCCTCAAAAAATGAATCCAAATAAAGAACAATGTTCAACACTCCCCCTCAAATATAGAATCCACAATCAAAAGATGTTCAATCACGTTAAAAAAACGAAATACTAATTTATATTTTAAAATACAGATATTTTGAAAAGAAATGTATTTGACTTAAATTAAGTTCAATAAATGAACATATTTTAAGAAAAATTCAAATTTTCAAATATAACATACCTAACTTAGATACAAAAAAATTGAGGCGTTTTTCATCTAAAGCTTTTGTAAATAAGTCAGCTAGCTGATATTCTGTATTTACAAAATATAATTCAATAGTCCATTTTTCAACATGATCTTTTATAAAATGATATCGGATATCTATGTGTTTTGTTTTGGTGTGTTGAACAGGATTGCAAGAAATAGCAATAGCACTTTTAGAATCACAATAACTTGTGAATTTTATCGAAAGAAAAACCATAATCTTTGTGTTGTGTTCGCATCCAAAGAACTTGAGAACAGCAGCTAGCAGCAGCTACATATTCTACTTCTGCGGTAGAAATGGATACATAGTTCTGTTTCTTTGAAGCCCATCATACTAATTTATCTTCCAAAAATTAAACATGAGTAGAAGTGCTTTTCCTGTCCAACATACACCCTGCATTATGCATCTGAGTAAGCAGTCAGTTCAAAACTAGTACCCTTTCGATACTAGAGTGCAAGATTAGCAGTCCCTTTTAGATAACGAAATATGCGCTTAACAACACTTAAGTGGGACTCCTTTGGATTTGCCTGATATCTGGCACAAAGATGTGTTGATAACATAATATCTGGTCTACAAGATGTTAAATACATCAAAGAAACAATCATAGCTCGATAAGTTTTTTGATCTACAACTTTACAAGAAGGATCAACATGTAGTTTTGAACCAGGAGCCATAGGTGTTTTTATAGATAAACAGTTTTCCATATTAGTTTTCTTTAGGATTTATGAAATATACTTTGTTTGACAGATAAAAATTCCTGAAGATGATTGTTTTACTTGAAGACCTAAAAAGAAGTTCATCTCACCCATCATACTCATTTTAAATCTAGAAACCATCAGGGCAGAAAAGTTTTTGCAGTATTTAGGATTCGTAAATCTAAATATTATATCATCAACATAAATTTATATCAAGATAATTTCAGACTTTTCCTTTTTAATAAAGAGGGTTGTGTCGATATTACCTTTCGAGAAGCCTGATTTTACATGGAATTCTAATAGAATGTTATACCAGGCTCTCGGGGTTTGTTTTAGGCCATACAAGGCTCTGTCAAGGATGTAGACATGATCAAGCTTTGACTCATCAACAAATCCTTTCGGTTGAGCAACGTAAACTTCTTCTTCTATTTTGACGTCTATCTGATAAAACGTGAAGTTTGTATGTGCAGCGTATGCTAAGAACATCCTGATTGCTCCAATTTGTGCTACCGGAGAAAATGTCTCATCTTAGTCGATGCATTCTTGTTGATTGTATCCTTTAGCGACAATCCGAGCCTTGTTTCTGACAACAACTCCATCTTCATCTTTCTTGTTCTTGAAAACCCACTTAGTACCGATAACTGTTTTGTTTCTAGGACGAGGAACCAATCTTAAGACCTTTAATTTTTCAAAATGATTAAGCTCCTCTTGCATCGCGATTATCCAATCCGGGTCCTCTAAGGATTCAGTAACCTTAGACGGTTCAATGTTCTCAAGAAAGTGGAATTTAGGCACTCATTGGCAGTAGCAGGCCTAGTACGAATAAATGCGTTTAGATCACCAATAATTTGAGTTATTTAACGATCTTTGGTCTACTTGGTGCTATAAGAAAGGGGAATATACGAAGATTGATCAGAACTTTGATCAGTGTAAGAATTGAGGGAATTGTCCGGAAAAAGTTTAGGTGAAAGTTCAATATTTGGAACTAAACTAGGCTGAAAATCTGGCTGAGGTAAAGTGTTTTCATCTTGAACGACTGAAACCTCCGGCAGATTGATGTTCGAGCCCTCTTCACACTGAACTAGACAATTTGGATTTTCCATTTCAATCTCTTCATCAACATCTTCAGAAATTTCTTCTGTTACAGTAATTAGAACATCAACAAATGGACCAGATAATTATTGTTCAGATTGAATCTGTTTATCATCCCTAGACAAAATATTTGACTCATTAGGTTTGTTGTCAAAATAGTCATCATAAAAGTTTTCAAACAATGAATCCAAATCAGAATTATTAAAATCAGAAGAGGAAGACTCATTAAGATTTGTGTTCGGCAAAGTGTTAATTATCAGCCCAGGTCCTGAACTGTTTTGTTTAGAAGCCACATCAACAACTTCGTCAAATGAAACATTTACGCTCTCATTCACAACTTTCGTCCTCTTCTTGTAGACCCTGTAAGTAGCAGAGGTTTTAGAGTAACCAATAAAGACAACTTCATCGGCGTTGGCAACAAACATACCTCTGTCCTCTTTGTCATTCAGAACAAAACACCTGCAACCAAAAACTCGAAAGAATTTGATATTAGGTATTCTTTTATTTATGAGTTCGTACGGAGTTTTACCAAATCTATTGTGTATGAGGTTTCGGTTCTGAGTAAAACACACAGTATCAACTGCTTCAGCCCAAAGAGGAAGCTTCGAGAAAGTTAGGAGTGTACGAGCTACTTCCACTAGTGTTCTATTTTTCCGCTTAACAAAACCATTTTGTTGGGGTGCCTGGACTACCGAGAAGGTATAACAGATACCATGAGATTCTAGAAATGTACCGAGAGTCTTATTCTTGAATTCTATTCTGTTATTTGTTCTGATTTTCTGAACAGATAACTGTAAGTTGACTTGAACGTTCTTCAAGAGTGAAATGATTATCTCTGCGGCTTCATCTTTAGACCTCAGAAAATAAACCCGTGTGTATCTGGAGTAGTAGTCAACAACGACTAACGCATACTTCTTCCCGTTGATACTCTGAACTCTCATAGGACCACAAAGATATATATGAAGTAGATGTAAAGGATGATAGGTATTGAACTTTGCCTTGGTCGTATGAGAAACTCTCTTCATTTTACTCAGTTCGCACGCTACGCAAACATGGTCTTTATTAAATTTTAGATCTGGAGGATCTTTCACCATGTTGTCACATACAACTTGTTCAGATTTTTAAAAATAAGATGAGAAAGATGCCGAATAAAAGTTTTGCTCCAAGGAAGCCTTGGATATCATGCAGACTTCAGTATCCACTTGTGCATTTCATAAGTCAATCATGTAGATATTAGATTTTCTGGATCAAGTGAGAAGTTCTTTACCAACAGTAGTACGGACACTGCACCGGTTAGCTTTAAAACAAACTTCCAGACTTTTATCACATAATTGACCTATACTAAACAGATTATGTCTAAGTCTTTCGACATACGACACTTTCTTTATCATTAAGTTTCCAGAAATTACATCACCATATCCAAGGATAGGTGCGTATTGATCATTACCAAATCTTATCGTGCCACCAAACGATTCGACAAAATTAGAAAGTAATTCTTTCCTACCAGTCATGTGTTTAGAGCATCCAGAATGTAAGAACCACACATGTCGGTTTACCTGCACATTGAATCAGTTGGATTTAGGTACCCATTTAAGTACTGGTCCTTTCAGATTAGCCCGAGTTGGTGGTATGCTGTAATTACAAAACCAACTTTCTTTGAAAATAATTTTCCTTTTCATGACAGATATATCAGAATGCATAACATGATGAGCATTAAAAGAAGTAAAAGGCACAAATTCATCCCATCGACAAAAAGAACAACTTGTTTTGCTTTTTTGATATCAAACAATTCACTGAATGAATATTTCTTTACATTCACAATGTTATTCGGTATAGAACTTGCATAATGGTTCTTCCTATGCCAATTTGATGATTTATGTGTATCTACAGACATAGATCCTTTCACTTTTCAGATTTTCTTAAAATTCAATGAACTATCTGAAACATGAGAAACAAAATCATTAGATTTAGATTTACGATGAACTTTATGTTTCAGAGTTTTCTCAGTACTCTTCTTCTGTTTCTTTGAATTTCTTTTGGTTTTATTTCTTTTGTAATACATATTCTCAAAAACAAGTTTTCTTTAAAGATCTTTTCACAATATGAAGCCTTGTCAGAATCCAGAGTCTTTTCATTTTTAAAAATAAACTATTCATGACTGGGCAGTTGTTTGGAGAAATCAAACTGATCAATCTCTTGATATAAACAAGAATCTGAATTCAAGATTTCTGAAAAATTAAGCTCTTCATTGGAAAATTTTAAATCTTCAGATTCAGAACCATCACTTGAATATTTAGAACAGGAGAAATACTCAAACTCAACAGATTCTACTTTGACTTTTGAATTTCTAAAACTTTCAATTTTATTTAAAAAATCTTCTTTTTTCCTTTGAAATGAAATTCTTTCTTCTTTTAAAATTCTTTCTAGCTGAACCACTTGTTTTTCTAAAATCGAAGGTGGAGTATAAAGTTTTGGTTCAGCTGGTTTTAATTCAAGTTCCGCCTTTGAATAGCTATAAAAATAGTCTGTAGAAAGTGCAGGAACTTGAGTTTGATAACTTTTCATTAAGTTTGATACCAATTTGAGTGTCCCAATAAACTCCAAATCAGATAAATCTTGATAAGAACGAGATGAAAAATAGAGAGAATTTTCACCCAAATGATTTTGTATTAAACTCTTGAAATGATTACAATGATTACTCTCTAATGACAATTTAGCTACTAATTATAAAGGAGCTACCTATTTAGACTACGAAAGCATTAAACACTAAAAAAAAATATAATGGAGAAACAAGCTTGAATACGACTTTTCAGCACCACATTGAACCCAACATAAAAACATAGATACAAAAGACATGCAATGAAAGAAAAAATTACAAGATAGAATTTCATAACTAACCTAGGTCGTTGAAGTTGATGTAGCCAGGTACTTCTTCTTCAAGCTCCTCTTGACGTAGAAATTCTCTTCTGATCCCTCGTTCTATCATTTCACCATATATATATCATTGTCCAACCAATATCTGATATAAGCAAGATGTTCCATAGGATAAGGATTTAGCGTAAACACTCTCTAGAAGCTGTGTTTGCCTTCATAGTCAAGGAAAATAAATCCTAACTCAGGATTTAGGTGCATAGTGTTGGGTATGTAAGGACCCTTCGCTGGCAAGGAGAGGTTCAGCATTGAGATGTCTGGCTTCTTCGAATCCTTCAGGACTTCGTCTAAGGAGAACTTTGTTTCATGTTCATTCCTCAGGGTTGGTCCGTCATTATGACGTGCTTCTTCCACCTTTCTTCAGTGATGGCTTTGTAGGTATAACGACGTATTTTGACATCTTCTTGATCAACTCGTTGATGATGTGTTCAATAATCGGCTTGTGCCTTGACTTTGAGTGCTGAATGGCTTGGCAGGTCTCCAGTTATTCACTGTAGCCATACTGACCTAGGTAGGAAGGATACTCTATGACAGCATCAAGGTTGTCTCTGGTGATGAGCATTGAGACTAGAACAACACCATTTTTCATCTGTCCATTGATTGTGACGTTTGAAATAGGGTGATGACTGACTTTCTTGTTCAGACAATCTTCACTCCATTTTCTGTCTCGGTCGACCAACTTCATCGCCTTTTCATGCTCAGCTTTTGCAATAGAAAGCAACTTAGCCTAGGCCTTGGCACCATTGTCCATCTTTTTATACTTTTTCTTTGGAAGAACTTGAGCAACAAGAGACTTGGCCAGCTTTATGATGTCCTCAGTCTGTTGTCGTTGAAGTTTGAGTTCTTCCTCAGCCTTGAGTGTCTCGAGTCTTTTATCTTCAGACAGGAAGTCAAACTCACCACAACTAGAGGTACGAAGAGGGATTTTTACTCTAGTTTGGTCGAGTGACTCCTTCAGCTGAGACGTCTGTTGGTCGGTAGGAACGCTAGAGGTTGGGTTTTCAGTTACACATTCCTCTAGCTGACCGTAGGTAGTAGAAGGAAGGGAAGAGAGTTGACAGAAAGAAGTGACGATAGCAAACTTGGAGGATTCAGTACTTAGAGGCTCAACAGGTTTGAAGAGTACCTTGAGATTTCCTTCTTCAGCAACACCTTTGTCTTTTGACTTGGTGTTCTGGTTCTTCTCGGAATTCTCCTTCTCTTTTCCTTTCTCTTTCTCCCCTTGGGATGTAGAATCCGAAAGAGAGAGTCCTTTCACGACACTGGCGGGTTTCTGGTACTGAATGGTGAAGTCTTCATCATACATCATCACCAAGATCCTTTCTAACATCAGGACGGGTAGGAGAATCATCGTCTTTATTGTCATCGTCTTCATCATCATCTTCCTGATCACCAGCATCAGCTGCAGAGGTGATAGGAAGGTCTTCGTCATGAGCTTCAGCATCAATTCTGACAGTTTCATCAACAACCTCAATTTCAGGAGCTTCATGGGAAGTTTGATTTTTATCAATGAAGTCAACTTCATTAGTTATGGCTCTAGGAGCTTCAGCTTTAGTTTGAGCCGTTGGGACAGCAGCAGCAGCATTTAACTCTGTCTCCCCCTCTTTGTCAGCAGGATGAGAATCAAAGAAGTTGTAAAGAGTTCTTTTTAAGATTTCCACCATCTCTTCAAGCTTTGTATGCTCTTTGGCTTGAAGAAGACTGCACTCAAGAGTCTGATCCAGTTGGAGGCGATCCATCGCTGTGAATGACAGTGTAGGTGCTGATACTGGACGTTAGAGGAGCTCCAGTATCTGTTGCATTAGCTCACCATGCCTGGCAAGCTAGGCATTCGCTTTATTGGCCTTGCTGGTTGGAGCAGAGATGGCCTCAGCGTTGGTGCGTACAACTTCTTACACCGAAAAGAGCTATTCTTTGACCTCTTGAACTTTAGCTTTGACAACTGAGAGTTCAGCAAAAACTTCATCTTTGAGAGGCATGTGTAACATCCAATTTCTAATATGCCCAATTATTTGCTTAGTATATTTATTTATTAGGTTAAAGAGAAGTTATAATTTAGTGGGAGTTTAGGTTTGGAATTTTAAAATTTTATTTCTTAAGAATATATTAGATGATTTGGAAAAAATTTACGTCAAATAGATACGTAAAACTGATTTTCTTGGGAGATATTTTTTGGAATATTTTTGTTGAATGTTATATATTATCTCTTTATGAACGTGTAGGCGAAAACCTCATAGAAAACGGAGGTCCGAGCGAAACGTTATGAATAATTTAAGTATTGATGATCAAAATGGGTACCTAGCCGGGCCAAACCGGCCCAACTCGAGTTTTAGCATTATAAATT
>NW_020201220.1:0-1650 GCF_001531365.2 Cynara cardunculus var. scolymus | reverse complement strand
TTTATGTCAAATATGTTATATTAAGTTGAGATTCAGAAGTTGGAATGGTTTGGAATCGAAATGGTTTGAGAAAAATGTATGAAAATGAAAATTTCGACTTAAGAATGCATTGAAAGTATGCAGAATTTGAAAATTTGTATAAAATCGTAGAAAACTCCAAATGGGGTGACGCCAATTTCTTTAGTTAGATATTTGAGTCTAGTTTATTTCTTATTTTATAGTCAAGGCATGATTTTGAGCTTCAAATGGGTAAAATAGTTCTGCATGCAGCAACTGTACATAGAAATTTAGGTAAAATGTTCAAATAAGATATGTGTATATCATGGGTTTCTTATATTGATTGCTTATTAGATTTTGTATATTTACTCCAGGGGGTAATTTGGACATGTTTTGATACTTTGGAAGCAATCTAAGTGTGGTATATTGGACATGCTTTGTGAGCTCAATTCGGAGCTATTCGGTATTATACAGTTGCCCGGTGAGTTATATAGTTATTTGTTACATATTGATTTGAACATATATATATTCATATAAATGTTTTTGGTCTTGAATGGAGTCACACGATCTTGATTTATCTTTGATTCCGTCTCTTGAGTTAATTCCATATTACTATCTCGGTATATCGGTTTGCTTTCTAGATCTGGACTCGTTCTTTTGTTCCTTGAATTGTATGCCATAGTACGGGTACTACTTTGTGTGGTACACCGGAAGTTGATGGCGAAGTCAAGATCCCGGTTTGGACGGGTGAGACTTTCTACAGTTGTGATTACTCATTGCTTGAAGAGGAGGAAGAGCAACAAGTAGGGAACCTTGGCACATACCCGGTAGAGGAAGGCGGGCGATGCGAGGTTTCCCGTAATGTATGATTCTGATTCGGACTTTGGCATGAGTCCGAGAGGTGAAGGACGAGATGATGCATTGTCTTCGTTATGTATACCGATTTGATCTCGTGGTTCTTGATTTTTATTGGTATTCTAACGTTGTTGAATATATTTGGTCGTTGAACCTGTCTCCTTGTTGTATTGAGCAACAATGGTATAGTATAATATGGTGCTTTTAATATGGAATCCTATGATCTTGGCATCCGGTATGTAATGGTTCACTCGAGCTGGGTTTATATCTGGATGAGGTCTTGAAATATTTTATTGATAAGAGTTTATTATGTATGTTTATGTTGGTCCCAAAGGGTCTACAAGAATACTAAACAATTTGTAGAAAGGGGGGGATGAATACACACACAATTTTCAAATTTAAAATATATATTGATAGAGAAGATCAATACAGATTTTACAAGATTGTTTGCGGAAAGATAAGGTATDAGAAACCTATCTAAACAATCTTAAGTTACACACAAAGGTTAGCAAATACAAGAAAATATATTGCTAAAAGAAAGTCTTTTACTTTAAGCTGAAAGAAGCTTGAAGTAAGAATGAGGATAGAGAGTGGCCGGTGACAGTTGTAGCAGACAGCTGAAGCCTTGTCTATTCTTTTAGACTTTGGCTTTTCCCTTAGGGATAGCTGAGGAGACCTGCGAAATTTACTCTTATTGGCAAACCTCCATAATGACTTGGTTAGGAGTGCCAGGGACTCATCAAAATCTGAAAGAGCAGATTCTGGAATGTCCTCAGAAGAGTCCATCTCCGTAATGAC
>NW_020201219.1:71007-73911 GCF_001531365.2 Cynara cardunculus var. scolymus | reverse complement strand
GTTGATACCTACCTATAGATGGGGTGTATGATGTTGAGATATGCAAAGCTTTGGTAATAAGTACATATGTGAAAGGATGCAGTTATAATTATGGGTGGCCAACGTAATTATAAATGCATCACGACCCATGTGGGCTTATGTGACCATATTTGCATTGATCAATGTTGACACGAACAAGGTAGTGTATCGAGATGTGGGGAGAGGTGCAAATGTACTATGAGTCATTGTGCAATAAATAAACTTTTCCCCTATCTATCGGCTAAGAGATCTCCTTCTTTGTATAGAATATGCCTCCAAGAAGATCAGCCCGAAATACTGGACGAGGTGGAAATCGTGGTGGTGGAACTGCGAATGGTGAGACCCAAAACCCTGACATTGCTGAGATCATAGCACACAGCTCCAAGCACTGATTCCCACTATTGTCACTCAGGTTAGCAATAACCTTAACCACCAGAATTATGGTAGAGAAAGGGAGCATGAAGGAGATGCTAATAATGGGGATGCAGTTGGTAGCAATGCCAGAAATGCTAATGGTTGTACTTACAAGGAATTCTTGGCATGTAAGCCAAGGGATTTCGATGGCAAAGGGGGCGYATTGGTACTCACGAGATGGGTAGAGAAGATGGAAGCAGTGATGGATATCAGCAATTGTGTAGATAACCAGAAGGTCAAGTATGCAGCAAGCTCTTTAATTAACAAAGCTCTGACATGGTGGAACACACAGATTCAAGCTAGGTGGAGAACCGCTGCAATAGGCATGTCCTGGGAGGACTTTAAAGCATTGCTAGTGGAGGAGTTCTGCCCAAAGAATGAAATGCAGAAAATAGAAAATGAGTTTTGGAACCACACCATGGTGGGAGCTAACCATGCCGCGTACACCGATCGATTTCATGAGTTAGCCAAACTAGTCCCACATTTGGTTACCCCCGAGTCCAAACGGATTGCTCGGTATATTTCTGGGTTAGTTCCTCAAATTCGTGGAATGGTTACTGCAACTGAGCCACCAACCATTCAAAGTGCTATCTTAAAGGCGGGGGCACTAACAGATGAGATGGTTAGAAATGGATCTTTGACTAAGAGTAATGAGAAGAGGAAAGATGGAGGTGAGTCAAGTAAACAAGGGAACACCAGGACCGATAACAAGAGGAATAAAGTGGTAAAAGGGTTCGTGGCAACCAACCCTGTCAGGAAGGAGTATACAGGTCCTGCCCCAAAATGTGCCAGGTGCAATTACCATCATTATCCTAATACGCCATGTCGTTCCTGTACAACATGCAATAGGTTGGGGCACTATGCAAAGGATTGTCAGGTAGGGGCCGGGTTGGTGACTCCGGTAAATGCAATAAACCGACAGTTACTCGTGGGGCGTGTTTCGAATACAGTGGTACCGATCACTATCGATCGACGTGCCCTAGGCTGAATAGAGCACAGAATCAAGGTGGGAATCGCCTAAATCAAGCGCCAGCTATCGAGGGAAACCAAAACTAGGGGAGCGGTGGCAATCCAATCCGTGGAAGAGCCTTTATCATGGGGGCAAACGAGGCTCGGCAGGATCCTAACATTGTYACGGGTACTTTTTCTTTAAACAATTACTATGCTACTGTACTATTTGATTCTGGTGCTGATTATAGTTTCGTTTCCACTGAATTTGTGACTCTAACGGATATGAAACCTAGTAATTTGGACTYYGGTATTATGGTAGAAGTAGCAAATGGTCAAAAGGTTGAAGCTAATAAGGTTGTTCGTGGGTGTAACTTAGTATTAGGGGGTTATCCTTTCGCTATTGACTTGATACCATTTGGGTATGGAAGTTTTGACGTGATTGTGGGAATGGATTGGATGGCGAAGGTTAGGGCCGTAATAGTTTGTCACGAGAAGATAGTTCGAATCCCCATGTCGAACGGTGTAGTACTCCTGGTTCGTGGAGATCGGCCTCAGGAAGATTCGAAGCATCTTATGAGTACGAAGGCAGATGAGAGGAAACTCGAAGATATTCCGGTTGTTCGGGATTTTCCTGAAGTATTCCCTGAAGACCTGTCGGGATTGCCCCCTCCTCGACAAGTTGAATTTCGCATAGATTTAATTCCCGGAGCGACTCCTATTGCCAGATCACCRTACCGCTTGGCGCCGACTGAAATGGAGGAGTTGTCCAACCAACTTCAAGAGCTCCAAGACAAGGGTTTCATTYGACCTAGTCACTCACCATGGGGTGCACCTGTTCTGTTTGTCAAGAAGAAGGATGGCTCTTTCCGGATGTGCATAGATTACTGAGAACTGAACAAATTGACCATTAAGAACCGTTATCCTCTCCCGAGGATAGACGACTTATTCGATCAATTACAAGGTTCGCGTMTTTTCTCTAAGATAGATCTTCGCTCCGGTTATCATCAATTGCGGGTACATGAAGCAGACATTCCGAAGACCGCATTTAGGACTCGTTATGGACATTTCGAGTTTACAGTCATGCCCTTCGGACTAACCAATRCACCTGCAGTTTTCATGGATCTGATGAACCGCGTGTGCAAGCCATATCTGGATAAATTTGTTATCGTCTTCATTGACGACATCTTGATTTATTCGAAGTCCAAGGAAGAACACGAGGCACACCTACGGCTAATCCTAGAGTTACTTAGGAAAGAGAAGTTGTTCGCCAAGTTTTCGAAATGCGAATTCTGGTTGCAAGAGGTACAATTTCTCGGTCACGTAGTTAACAGCGATGGAATTCATGTGGACCCCAGTAAGATTGAGCCAGTAAAGAAATGGAAAACCCCTAAATCACCCTCAGAAATCCGTTCATTTCTGGGTTTGGCAGGATACTACCGACGGTTCATCGCAAACTTCTCTAAGATTGCCAAACCCCTTACCTCGCTAACTCAGAAGGATAAGAAGTTTGACTGGGGTGAA
>NW_020201219.1:48336-65274 GCF_001531365.2 Cynara cardunculus var. scolymus | reverse complement strand
GTACAAAGCACTTGATCTCAAACGAGATACAGCAAACATGACTTTGTCCTCTTCTGCACTTTTACTGATTTGCAGACTCAACTCTATCTCCTTAAGCCAACACATGGCTTTAACAGGATCACGCTCACCAGAAAACTTGGGAGGTTTACAAGCAAGAAACATTTTGATATCTCCTCCTTTTTGTACCGAAGATGAAGGGGTACAGATGTACCAGTTACCGGTGTACTAGCTCCGGCTTCCTCCTGATAATCAGAATTTCTTACCACTTCTGGATTATTTTGGGTTGTATGCCCCAACAAATTCACCAAACTTTCTTGGAATTTTCCCAACTCTACTGCCAACATTTCTTGGGTAATAAATCCGGGATCAGGAACATTGTGTCCACCCCTTGCCCTTCCTCTTCCATGACCAAACATTGAACTTTCTTGAGCTGACAATTCCTGTTCTTGTCTAGTACCTTTACCTCTTCCTCGACCCCTGCAATGACTTCGCATTTCTATCGTCATCACATTTTCCGGGTCCTCTCCTTGTGTTATGTTTCTTCTTCCCCGACCTCTTCCATAACCAGTAGAGGTCATTTCCGATTGATTGGGATAATCTACCATTTCTCAGTATATAACTCTTTCTGTCACATTTAAACGTACATGATTATTTTCATAATCAAAACATAATAACACATTCATCCTCAAGTCTATCCATAACTCAGATTATATCAATCATATTGTGTGTCCACAATATCTGATCAATTCTTCAATATCTTCATAACATCAATGGCAGATTCATAGATTTATCATTAAGAACATCAAGAACACTTGAGAGAGAAAGTCAAACTTGTAAATCTCAGTCAACTCTCTATTATCAATGTATGTATTACAATTAAGCTCCTCTTCTCCACTAATTACAAAGGCTTAACCATATTTATATGGTCAAACAAACAAAGACAAAGTCAAACTAGTCTAAGAAAGTCAAACACGCTGACTTTTACAATTAGACTATTTATAAACTTTCAAGACGAATACAATTAATACTGATTTCTCAGTCCTAACACATATATTATCTATCTTTCTCATAATAGGTTCAGCTATAACATATTTCCCATGTTCATAGACCCAGTGAAACCTATTATCATAACTTTCCACACCTCTAGTTTAAGTCTAAGTATTTCGCAAATACCCAGATCCCTTAAACTAAGACTCTGATACCAACTGTAACAGCCCACAATTTCCACCAGACAGATAATCCACATCATCATAATTATAACACAAAATGTAACATTGTTTACAAAATGCGGACTAACAAAAACTTTCTTTACTACATTTATGAGTAAACAAATGTCATCAACATTAAACTTTCCCTTTCCTTTATCCTGCGAGGTATGATGACCTGCAAAACCGGTTAGTCCAACAACTGAGCGTTAGACCCAAAAGGTCTAGTGAGTGCATAAATCTCAAACAAATATCACACTTTCTAAACAATCAGTTCAAAATCAAACCTGATCAGATACATATACTTATTTATCTCTCTCGCGGTTACACCGCCATTTCATCTCTCTCGCAGTTACACCGCCATTACATCTCTCTCGCGGTTACACCGCCATTACATCTCCATTACATCTCTCTCGCGGTTACACCACCATTACATCTCTCTCGCGGTTACACCGCCATTACATCTCTCTCGCGGTTACACCGCCATTACATCTTTTCCGCGATTACACCGCCATTACATCTCTCCCGCGGTTACACCGCCATTACATCTCAAAAGTTTAACACATTAGCCGGATTTGAAGTCCGGTCAACCTTGTTCAGATATGAAATCCGGACAAACACTTGGAATATCAAGAGGGTTATATCATCTCCGGTCAATAATCCGGACAACACCTTGTATAAGCTTTGTCCGGTTAACACTTAGAATTAAGTTAATATCTTTGTCCGGATAACAAGTCCGGACAATACCCCGCTCACAACTTAACCGATTTAAAACAATCGGGACAATACATCGCCCAACCTTTGACCGATTTAAAATAATCCGGACAATACATCGCCCAACCTTTGACCGATTTAGATGAGATCCAGTCACCTCTTGACCGGTTTAAGAAAAACTCTGGACACTCTTTGTCCGGTTTAACACTTAACTAAATATTTATGAAATACAGTTCATAAATAGCAGATTCTAACAACAAAAGATGTAATAACCAATACTTTAAGGCAATATACACTCACCTTAAACAAAGAATCCTGATTCTGAATTCTCTTCTTCTTCTCTACAAATTTGTATGATTCAAAAGGAAATCTTTCCTATTATAGAAAGTGTGTAAAAACTTTTCATCTAACTCAAACTTTCTATATATATAGTGCTAAGGGAATGTGGTGGACGGCACATCCAGCCGACCTCCCCCCCCCCCCTTTCTTTTTAAAATTACATCTCAAAATCTTCACATAATCATAACACACACACACACAGACACACACACACATATATATATATATATATGTTAAAGAAAATCTTAACTCAAAACTTGAAACCCGAATATTATAGAATTGCACAATATAATGAACCACCTACCACCGACGACATCCTCCGCTTCGTGAAGATGCTAGGTTACAATCGTGACCTACGCAACGTATCGGACTTCAAACGCCAATTCCTCCCGCCGATGTGGAACATGTTTTTCTCCATCCTTAACAAGGCTCTCACATGCAAACTGGGCTCATTGGACCAAGGGAACATCAACATCATGACGATCATGTATGGGCTGTTCTTCAACCTGAACCTCGACTACGCCTTCCTCATCTACAATGAGATTTATTCGGCGGTGGTCAAGAAATCTAAACTCCAGGCCGCTGGCAAGCCTCTCTCTGCGGTTCTCTTCTCTCGCTTCCTCGCCCTCTTCATTGGAGATGCAATGAGGAAGCATGGACTACCAGCTGAGGAGCCCTTCACAATCGTCCACTCTCCAGGGCTATGCTCAATGTCATTCCATCGACATCTGAGATACGTCAGGCCTATGAACGCTCTATGTTGTCACAGGAACCGAGGGTAGCTACCCCTGAGTGATTAGAACCGTCCCCCGAAGCAAGCGAGGGAGCACTTGAGACATCTTCATCGGATGATGAAAATGATGATGATCATACTACTCATTATGCCTCCCCCGACCCTACTCATACACTTCCTCAACCCACTTCCCAAAGGGCAACCATATCATCTACCCTTGGCGATCAAAGCCACAAGGGTATTGAAAAAGGACGACCCAGTCCAATTCCAACCCCAGCCAGCCATCCAGAGGCCATCCTTCGGGCCTCTGGAGATGTATTAGTCAAGGAATCACATTTTCCATCACCCCTCCCTCAACAGAGAGGTGATGAAGATATAAGAGCCCCTTCGCCTCAGGGCTCGACACATCCCATCACACACACAGAAGCATGTGTTGCTTCTGATATTGAACCCCAAGATCGTTCAGAGCGATCTTCCCTTCATGCACATCCCCCTTCGATATTTGATCTACCGAAGGAGACACACATACGCTTCACTTACTCGGTATTTGAAGTCGAGGAAGAGGAACCTGATGTCGCAACATCACGAGATAGCTCCTCTCTTGAGGGCTATCAAGGACATGATGGAGTCCTTCTAGGCCTACCTTCTCACAAGGCCAGGAAGGTGCCTCCGGAGCAGAGTCCCAACCTGCAGCATCCATTGCTGCAGGGGTTACCCCACATGCAGACCTGGTCACAAAGRCCRAGYTCCAAGCCTTTGTCGATACAGTGATGCGGTCCTTGGAAGACCTTAAACTCATCATACAAGGGATTGTTGACAACCAACCCTCCACCGATAACTCTGATCTCCAACAATCCCTTGCAATCCTGTAACACCACCTCTCCCAAATTGAAACCCAAACCCAAGCCAATACCACTCGCCTTCAAATGCTCCAACAAACCATCACCCAACACCACAATACCACATCCTCCCTTGCCACCCAATAAAACCAACTACTCAACCATTCCATCGCAACCCTCACGGCCCAGGCAACTGAGGCTGATGAGAACCTTACATACATCATCACCCAACTTCACACCATCCTTCAAACCCTTAACTCCCTACCCACAACTATCATCTCCCAAATTCCTCACCAGGCCCCACCTCATCCATCGATGATACCCTTGCCAACCTCACCAACCAAAATGGCCTCCATCCAAACCACCCTCACCCAACTACCTGCCACTATCCTAGCCCAAATCCCCCAGCCTACTCCTCCACCCCAACCTCCCTCTGCAGGCCCATCCTTTGATGAAGCCTTTTCCTTATTCACTGCAGAGGTGAGAGATCTCATCACCAACCTTCCCATCCCTCCATATACATCCACCACTACCTCCATGCCACCACAAGCCTCATCCTCCTCCACTGAGTTCGCAACCAAAGCTGACCTACGGGCGCTAGTCTCATCTTTTATTGAGATTAGTGCCAAATTCGTTCATCAGGCCATCCACCCATAAGGGTTCTCTCCCAAAACCTGGTCGATGAACATCGGTGCACCACATCTCTTCTCCAAATAATGGAGGTGAGTTGAAGACAAGCCTCCCTGAAGGTGTATCTTACGTCCTTTTGGAAGGGAAAGAAGAAGAGGACCAGAGCCTCTTGCTCCAGCAGCCGCCAATACAAGAGGCCAAGGAATGAAGACCAACACCCCGATGATTAAGGTCTTGGACCTCATGAGGAGGAGACAGAGGTCACGGCTGGACAGAATACAGAATCCTCTACACCACCATTACCATTACCACAAACTCAACCACCACCCTTAACCGAAAAAACCCAAGCAAGGGAACCAGAGGCTCTGCCCTCTGAAGATATACAAAATGTACATGTTCCCTTCGCTGCAACCCAGAACTCATCGTGTTGAGTTCCTCAATCGATGAAGAGCCAATCATCCCTCCAACAGAAATAAACCAACCTTCATCACCCACACCAAACCTACCCTTAACACCTTCACCAACCCCTCGCACCACAGAACCTTTCACCCTATCCACACAACCAGAACCAACAATAATCCAACCTTCATCACCCCCAACAACCACAAACCCAAACAGAACCCCATGAATCAGAAACCACCCAAGTCGAACCCAATAAACCACAACCAACCCAAGCTGAACCAACTCAACAAGAAATTATACCCTCACCAACTCATACACAACCTTCAACCCAACCACCCATGGTGCATGCGGATACTCCCTCTTCATCAAGGAAACCTCCTTAGAGCCTGGTAGATGAGATTATACAAAGCATGGAGTCGATACGGAGACGTCCTGAATTGCCACCCAGGGAACCAATTATGATGGAAAACATCCATCAATACCTGTACCAAGATCATGATGAAAGTTTGACCATCAACCCTCCGATCTTATCGCCCGAGTCCATGGACCTCTTACACCATAGATTTATTAGACAGACCACACAAGCACCTCAGGCTGTCTTCTCGAATGATGGGATAAGGAGGGTCATGGATCTGAAAGTAAGGATATTTGCCAACCGAGCCATTCGATACATCAAGTTCATTGTGGAGAGAGCACATGGGCAAATTAGCGTGTTCAACGAAAATGACCTCATTAATCTCAATCCATATGACTTGATTGAATTATACGCATACACGGCTCAAAGGTGAGACCACGGCATCAGGTATGGAATGACAAACCGAGCGGTAGTAAAAACGATGAAAACCCTGGTGAACCATAGAGCCAAGAGTGATTTTAAAATTGCTCTTCGGCTAGGCATTGAAAGACTATCCTGCGCTCCACCAAACAAAGACTTCCAAGGCCTGCAGAAGAAAAGATCTGCCTCAGTCCTAACTCAACCCAAACTTGGGCTTGTTTACAAGAATGAGTTCGAGGTTAAAAAATTCTTTAGACTAACTAAGGCCTTCAAGTATTCATCGTATACACTTGAATGGTTTCAGAAAGTCATTAGAGAAAGACTGGGTAGAAACCACGTGCCAAGAGAAGAAGGGAGTCGGCTCATTCATGAGATATCGACAGTCATTTGCTATCGAAGACTGCTCATGCGCTTCAGAGAAATATGTCAAGGTAGCTCATGATGAGTTGTATTATTTTTTTTTTTGCCTTAATGTCTTTTGATTCCAGTATTGTAAGAATTTCATAATCCAATGAAAATTTGGAATTTGATGTTTTTCTATTAGATTAGTCTATGTTTTTCACAATTATTTCTAGATTAGTCTATATTTGTTATTTCATTACTTAGGGGGAGATTGTTAAACCCCATAATTCATAAAATGAAAAAGTAATGAAAACAATAAGTGATGAAGAACCAGAAGACTGATGAAGACATCAAGACAGAATTGGCTAAGTTTGGAGCACAACCAGATGACCAATGGACGACCAAGGATGCGATGGAAAGAGCATCTTCATCGACCTTCTGGTCAACTACACTTAGAGAATTATCCAGCAATTCATCCAGAAGCATGCGATGAAGACTTAAAGATAAGGATGATCCATCATACCATGAATGACAGCTGGAGATGACAAGTCAACAGCTAGACTTCAAGTTTATCTTAATTACTAAAGCTTATCCATAGTTTAGATAAACGTTATCTGTTAATAGAAGATTAGCTAAAAAGTCTCATTAGATAGTTATCTTCTTATTAGTATATATAGGTGATTAGGTCTATTGTAAAAAGAGTCGCTTTTACGTTTTTCATTAATAAAGTGAAATCTTTGACGCTCAAGATTGTTCTTTAATGTTCATAATTTATTCTTGAGTGTTCATCACTTTGTTCATCAAATCACTATAATTTAGTTATTATTAACTAGATTATTAGTGTTATTGAGAGATCTGGGATCAACAAAGAGATTCTAACTTGCTCTTGAAGATAAAACGTATTGGGTTCTTAGATGTGTGTGTTCTTTTACTTATGTGAAAGTAAGTTTAGGGTAAGGAGTATCTCTAGATTGAGATAGAACACATCTATTTATACCCATTGCATTAAATGCACATTTAATGCAACGTGGTAGGGTTAGAACGTGTGTCAAGACTTTAGAGAAAGACTTGTCCTTTGCTACAGTGAATAGTACAAAAGCCTATTCATGAGCAGACATCCTTTCACAAAGTTGGTGGGTAATAGAGTCAACAAATTGGCTCCATACCGTACTATCTTTAGAAAGGGTATGGGATTATCCTTTATGTGTAACAGGACAAGACAAAAACAATCATGCTCAACAAGCTTCTTTTGATCACTGAAAGCTGGAATAACCTGAAGGTCTCTTCAGCATTCGCTGAGGCTTGGGTAGTCTTCACACATATGTACACAAGGTTGTAATCACTGAATACCGCTTCAGATCACGTACTCGGCAGTCTCTAATCTTCAGTTTCAGTCTTCGACTTTCGCTGAAGGTTCTTTGGTGTGAGTTTTGTCTTCTTGAAGTATCGCTATCGCTGATTGAATTTACATTACAAGTTCTTCAGCGATCACTAAACAGACTCAGTGATGATCGCTGGAACTGAAAACATAAACATAAATACTTCGTATAAGGTAAAAGGGATTATCATCAAATCAATGAGTGAGAGGATCAACATAGCTTCATTCTTAGCTTGTATGTCAATCATCTTATGAGAAAAAATCTCAAAATTCTTGAGAATACAGCTCTAGAAGACTTTGAACTTCTGTTTGGTGACAGAGTTTGATGCCAAGTTGTGGAGAGTGTTTTGGTTCGTGTCCGCCATCTTCTTTACACCCTCCAGTTGGTTTTATGTTAGAAGGACAGAACTGTAATGTCGTCAATTGTTTCCCAAATTTCTTCCTCCATTGACGTAATCTTTTCCTCCAAACTTCTTATTTGATTTACAACTGTCAATTCATTTATTTTAGAGTGAATCTTTGCAAATTCACCCTTACAAAAGTCACTAGAGTTGTTAAACTATGTATTTGTGATAATCGTTGAGAGGAAACCATGATCAACAAATAAGCATGTTTGCAATCCCACAGTAGGTGTGCGTTGGCCTGATGATGTGACAAATACATCATGTACAACAGATGTACTTGGTAGTGGGATTTTGTTGACGTTCATTCCACTAGGACTTCCACCCAAATGAACCACAATTTAAAACCACATCCCATGATGGAAAATCGGAATATGAAAACAACTTTGAAACGAATTTCCGATTTTATGGGGATTACAACCAGCAATGACTGAAGTTTTGAATTTTGAAATTAAAATCTACATCTATTTCTAAAGCTAAAGTAGGTTAATAAAATCGATTAAAAGATGGAAGTGAAAGCCATATTTACCACAGTTAAGAAGTCTGAAGTATGGGCCACAGAAACCAGACTTGTCTTATTAGGATGTAGTTTGTGCTTTTCAGAGTTATCATCAATGATATCTAATTAGTGTGGAGTGAAGATGTCAGAGTTTTCTTCTAACTCTGTGTGTTACTCGGGTTTTTTAAATGAGGAAAATGGCTTCAGATTTGTCCTCAGGTGTCAAAGGTAACTTTGGACGTTAACTCTGGAACGTAAGAATTTAGAGTTATGTTGTTAAAGTGGAAGTAAATCTGGGCTTAACTCTGATTCGCTGGAGTTCAAAGTTGTCTTCCTAAGGTAGAAAGTGTCTATGAGCATGACTCTGTCTCATGAGAATTATGACTCGTTGTAGCCCATAGTTGTAACTCTGAACTCCAACTCCGATGAAACGTTCAGAGATATGTTCTATGTCGTGACGAACATACTGCAGAACTATAGAACAAGAAAATTAAGAGCTAGGTTGGAAGTCTGAAAATTACTCTGAAGTCTATTTCCCATCTTTAGAAGAAAAAGTCTGAAGTTTTATTTTCAGACTTAGAGGTCTGAACTGTACAGTCTTCTACAATTCTGAAGAGTATAATCCTGAAAAGTCATTCCACCAGGACTTCCACCCTAACTCTGAAGAATGACTTCTCAGGCTTATACTCTTCAGAATTGTGGTTCACTTTTGGTACTTCTCATCACTCAGATTGCCAACATTTCTCACCTTCAAACGACAATAACGAACACGAATTGCTTATCTGCAGTAAGGTATAATAACTTGCATAGACTACGCAACTTCACAATTATGATTAATTGATAAATATTTTTCCTTCTATAGAATAATGGATTTGAAGAATGTTACATTGATTAAAGATCTTCACATACAAAAGGATGACTTCACTGTCACGGTTAGAATTATTCGATAATGGAATCAACTAGTGTTTAAAAATCATGATGAAATATATTCCATGGAGATGATATTAATGGATGAACATGTTAATTCTTATTTCTTTTTCAATCTTTAGTATTGCATTCATCATATTTTCTTATTATGTCGTATTCTTAATATCTTTACATTATTACTACTCATTCATTTTTCATATTCATTTTTGTAGGGCACTAAAATCCATGCCAATGTTTTACATAAATGGGTGCCCAAGTTCAAAAGTTTCCTTCATGAAGGGGCTGCCATATTGATAAAAAAAATCCTACAATTGCTCGACATGCGTCCAAATACAAGTTAATTGATAATACAAACAAGTTAAGTTTGTATTACAAAACCTCTGTTACCAATTGCCGGGATTTTAAGGGTTCCATGTTTGGTTTCTCATTTGTGAAGTTTGTAAATGTTATATCAAAAATCATTCCAGAACATACAGCAATTGGTTAGTCAATTAAATCCTTTCAGTTTTACTATATTTTTTAAATAAATTATATCATATGCTATCATTCAGGTTAAACTTAGTTATGTTAACTTTTTAATCATTATATAGATGTAATTGGTGAGGTCGTTGCTTGTGAGACAATGATCAGTCTTCCAGACAACAATTGAAAACCGAAGAGACGGATTCAAATTGAGATACAGGACTTGGAGTAAGTATTTTTATTTTAATTGACTAACAATAATATTCACAAAACTATATAATTCCTTTGTTACAATTTATTTAGGGGGATTAAAATCCAAGTTACACCGTGAGATGCGTTCGCTCAGGAATTCAGTGATTATGTTTCTAATCACAAGGACAACGGGGTGGTTATTGTTGTAATTCAGTTTGCAATGGTGAAGATTACCGAGGTTTGTGTCACTCATAAAATATATATTTCTTTTAAGCAATGTTGTATTAACTTCAATTATTTGTTCTGTTTCAGAAAAACTATTTCTTTCTAATTCATTTAATGGTACGACGTTGTTCATCAATTTTGAAATTGATAGGTCGGCAAATATTATTTTCTTTATTTCTCTTATATATCTGATATTTTTTAATATACATTATTGTTTACTTATATTCCTGATTCAATAGTTTGATTCGGGAGAGTGGCGAATCTAAATCGTCACAACAACTTTCAATGCTCTCTGGATTGTCTTATGTCATATCATGAATATTTTCTAGATAAAACCAGTAAAGCAAAAATTGTTGAAATTAGTGAAACTGTTGAGATACTTATTTTTTAATATGGTTTCTATTCATTCAGTAATTGCATTTTATCATAATATATTTTATTTTATACAGACGAAATCACTAATTATATTAGGAATAGTTAAAGCGTTTAGAAAAGACATTCCTTGGTTTTACATAGGTTGCAAAAGGTGTAACATAAATGTTCGACCCACGTATACTATAACAGACAAAGATGATGGATTAGGTATGCTTGAAGAAACGGAAAATTTTGAATGTACTTCTGATAGATGCAGAGGGCAAAAGACTGATGTTTTGCCAAAGTAAGTTAGACCTACATAACACTACTTTTCGTTATCTTTTATATTCTTATATTAATGTTGACTTAATAATGATATAGGTTCAGAATTCCTTTGAGAGTTCAACATGATACTGGAATTGTATCATTGACATTGTTTGATCGAGAAGCTAACAAGGTTTTGAATCAATTTGCAACAGAATTATATGAAAAAAATTAAAGAGGTATGATTAGAAGTCTTCTATTTTTTTTTGTAAATTTGTTTTATTTTCTTCCAAATGTCTGTTAATGTAAAAGGTCTCTGATTTTTCTCAGCATGGTGATTTGGATTTGTTTCTGGACGATTTGGATGTTTTGCTTGATCAAAAATTTGCAATAAAGATCAACATAAATGATTACAACATAAAAAACAACTATTTTATTTATGGTATTTAAAAGCCAACAAATGATGATAACATCTTGAACGAATTGGAGATGCGATTTGCTGCTCAACAGGTAATAATTATCATTGGCAGAAACTATCATCCAATTTAGTCCCAAATCTTTGTGAGTGTAACATTATTTTATGATTTATTACGCAACCTGCTGAATCTGTAAATGTTCATTCAACATATTTCAGTTCTCAAAAGAAGTTAAAGGTATTATAAATGCTACCTTCAATGTGGTTTGTAACTTTAAATGAAAGCAACTACTTCATAAAATGACATATATGGCTATTATCTTATTTGAAGGATGTTGTGTCATGTACTGGTGAGAACGCAACACCCTCCGATGTGGATAAGAGCACAGCAGATAGTCCGGAATCACAAGAGAAGTTGTATGAGAAAATGCTTGGTAAAAGTATTGATGGTAAAAGTATTGATCGTAAACGTGATTTTGAAGGTACTTATGATGTCGATCGTGAAGGGAAAGGATCGTCAACCAAAACTCTAAAAATTCCAAAACTTGAAAAGTGGTATTCTTGGTTTTGATGGACAATTACATTCAACCTTCTTTTTGGTATTTCTTTTGTGGTTGGATTTTGGTTTCAACATAGATTTTTGAATTGGTACTTTTATTTTGCTATACGCTTTGTTTGTTATTTGTTTTGGATTTAATATTAAACTTATTTGCATGAGTACATAATTGTGTTCGTTTTGCCAATCACAAGTGTTAATGAGAAATCTTCTTTCTAGAAGTATGCAACGGGAAGGGGGTACTCTAAATCTTTCTAGGGCTTGATTAATTGGTGAGAGTTATTTCCTAGAGTTGGAATATAACTCTGTGATGTTACCCTCCAGACTTATACGAGAACTCTGCTATTTTGTTTTCTAGAGTTATAACGTGCATCAAATTTCCATCCTTATAAGACAGCTCCAAAGTATAACTAAACAAACTTAACATTTGGAGTTAAATTCCTACAGTATAAGTCTGAAGAGTCATTTTGAAGAGTTCACTCAACCCAACTCTGAAGTCTTATTTTCCAGATGGAGCACTATGTGAACTACCATACACAACTTATGAATAGTCCATGCGGTAATTCTGCATCACCTATGCAAATGTCTGAATTGTAATTTGTTATGCCTTAAATGTTTTCTGAAACTCATTTTACATACTTACTACAAAACTCTGACTAATGAACCTTTGATGTATTGTTACTCATTTCTCAGACTTAGCAGAATGATGAACTGTTTCTTTCCAGAGTTATACTTTGAAAAGAACTTCTAACCGTAGAAAGAAACTCCTAAGTACTGCCCGCCAGATTCATTCTTAGAGTTGTTTGAAGAAATATACGATTTATTGGAAAGAGAGTGAATGCATCGAACCAGGAAATATCCCTCATAAACCACTACTTGCCTCCTTCTCTGAACAGACCATTGATTTAGTCTTATTCTTTCTCTAAACCCTAATATTTGTTCATGTATGTTTAATCTGCACATCCAAAAGAATATGTGTGTGTGGGTGTATATAGAGATGAAGAGAAAGATAGAGAGTCGGGTGTAGGATGAGATGTATTGGAAACTGTAAGGGCACATATAGGTTATATATATAGAATTTTAAAAGTGTCGGTTGAAATGACCTCCTAAAGTTTGAAATAAGTTTATGCCCTTTCCAATTTGCATCGATTTGTGGGTGCACCACTCTTTTCCTTCCATGTTTTAATTACTATTTTTAAATCCGGTTACTGAAAAAATATTTTGTACTTTTTTAACCTTATTTCCGTATTAAATTGGATTTACTTTAATAATAGAAGGAAAATACTGAATCAAAAGTAACCTTTGAATATTCAGATTCAGACTTAGTATGAAAAAGTTTGCAGTTTTGATTATGTTCAATGTTTAAGTCTGAGTGATGGTTGTTCCTTTGTTATGGTGATGATCAATGTAGAAACTTCAACTATGTAGGATGCTTTCGGAATAATAAACATTTTCGCATTAACATAATTTAGAGTTATAAGTCTGTTAATCACAGAGGTGTAACTCTAATGCGATCATAGTACAAGTCTGGAAGAACATTATTCAGATTTCCATTCCAGAGTTATGCGCTTATTATATCCCTGACATCAAACTATGAATAAATTTGTCCTCTGGATACACAAGTCTGGGAGAAATTATGAAGAGCAGTTGGCTTACTTTCGTGCCATTCACACGTGTACATTCAGAATCTGGAGTTTCATTTTCCAGATTTAGAACTTTGTTCTCTCAATTTTCCTCTAGTCTTAGAAGAAGAGGACTCAAATTATCTTCTCCTACACTAGAAAGAAATCTATGATATTTTCTGCTCGTATGAAACAAACATAGCCATGTGAAATAACTCTGTCGTGTGTATTCTAGAGTTTCAAAATCTGGAGTTTCATCTTCCAGATTTGGAACTTTGTCCTCTCAAATTGCCTCCAGACTTAGGAGAAGAGGACTCATGTTGTCTCCTCCCAGACTAATTAGAAATCTCTAACATGCTCTCCCCGTATGAAACAACTCTGGCCATGTGAAGTTATAACTCTGTCAAATGTATTCTAGATTTTCCGTCTAGACTTAGAAGAAGAGGCCTAAAATATTCATCGCCCAAACTAATTAGAAATCTCTGACATGCTCTCCCCGTATGAAACAACTCTGGCCATGTGAAGTTATAACTCTTTCGTTCGTATTCTAGAGTTTCAGAATTCGGAGTTTTATTTTCCAGATTTGGAAGTCTGTCCTCTCAATTTGCCTCCAGACTTAAAAGAAGAGAACTCAATTTATCTTCTTCCAGACTAGAAAGAAATCTATGGTATGTTCTGCTCGTATGAAATCTATGCAAACTAATAACTCTACGGTCCTAGAGTTTCTGCATAGTGCATGCAGAGCTTCTGGCTTGTCTATACAGAGCTCTGAAGTCTGAAGAGTTTTACTTTAGAGTAATTTCAGAAGTACAAGTCTTGTAATCAACTTATCTACACTTTGAAAATAAGTCTTTAAGACTTGGACTTGGTCTTGTAAGCTAGAGCTCCTTTGGTTGGTCTGGCTTGTGCATGTCTTTGCTTCTGGATGTTTATTTGAACCTTGGAAAAATATTCCAATCCATCATAAAGGAACCAGAGGGGATCTGGTTGATCTTCATGTTTAACAGAGGGTCATTAGTTGTAAGTATTTAACACTTTTCTGACCCAGAGGCTCTGGTTAGACGAACCAGAGGCTATGGTTGACCAAAGGGCCTTTAGTTGGCCTTGCTTTTGGTTGGTGAGTCTATTGGGGCTCTGGTCTTTAAGAACCATAGGAGCTCTGGTTGGTCTTGCTCTGTATGATGCAAACTTTGCCATGTCTTTTTCAAATAGCACCATGCAGAACCTTCCTAAGTTCGACCCCGTGTATTACCGGGTGTATTTTAAATGAGGAAAACTCTGGTCATTAACTCTAAAAGATAACTCTGAACATTAACTCTAAAATACAAAAATTCAGAGTTCTATTGTCAGGTCCGAAAATAACTCTGGACTTAACTCTGAATAAGAGGAATTCATAGTTGTCTTGTAAGTCTAGAAAGTATCTATTCAGAGTTTGGAAGTCTGAACTCCAATGTTCTTCTTTAAGACTTAGGAAATGAAGTTTATAGCCTTTTTTCACAGGGTTAGAGTTATGCGCTTTGAAGCCTTCCACAAGTCTGAAGAGTCGTTCTTCAGAGTTAGGTCATTTGAACTCTGAATTTTTTAAAGACTTAGAAGTCTCAACTCTGATTTAGTGTGATTGGTTTTATACCTCGGAGTTATTGCAAGAGTACAAGTCTAAAGTCCTCTTCCAGAGTTGTACTTAAGAGTTATTTCAAGAGTAGAAGTTTGAAGTCCTCTTCCAGAGTTTCACTTCAAATTTATTCCAAGAGTACAAGTATAAAGAGTCATTCTAAAGAGTTAGCTCACCCGGACTCTGAAGTCTGTTTTCCCAGACTTAGCTTACTGGAATTCTGGCCGCTAAAATATGAAGTCTTCTTTCCTAGACTTGGAAGTCTGGACTCCGATGTCCTTCTTTAAGATTTAGGAAATGAAGTTTATAGACTTCTTTCCCAGGCTTAGGATTCTACACTCTGAAGTCTTCTACAAATCAGAGTTAGGTCATCTGAACTCTGAATTTTTTACAGACTTAGAAGTCTCAACAATTTCCAGAGTTATTAAGCCCCACATTTGCATTCTCATTTGAAGAGAATGTAAATCAAGATATTTATTATTTACTAACTCTATACTACTGATTCCGACCCCTACTAATTTGTTTCCCTTACTATGAAGTCTGTACTTATATTTCTGCTTTATTTTAAGAGTACAAATTTGAATGAACATCATTCCGAGTTATAATTCATAGTTATTTAATCAGGATATCCCTCACGTCAAACTACACAGAATTTGTTCTCTGGGAACACAAATCTGGAAAAAAACACTGAAAAGAAGTTGGCTAACTTCATTACCACTTACACGTGTACGTTACAGTTTCCAAAACCGCCTCTTCGATGTAAACATCTTTTTCTTATAAAATTATTGTCCTCACAAACATCTTCCATTTCTTACTACAATAAGAATCGAATGATTAAGACAACTAATTAAGTGCACCCATTTTCTTATGATTGTTATTTCTAATGATTTCTTACCAACTGACTTCATGCACTCTTTTCTTATTGAAGAATTAATTTTTTTATAGAACTATTAAAAAAATGGATTCCACGGATGCTAAAGAAAGGAGAAAATTTAGAAAGACAGTTTTGAATAGTAGTAAACAGTCATTCAATTCTACGTCATCATACATTGAAGGTATTTCAGTCAACAGAGTTTTTAATATGATGTTCAATGATGGAAATACTATTTGTTCAAATAATAACTTCAAGGTAGTTTTTTTCATTATCATTTCCTCTTTCTTTTTACAGATGATATCCCAATTTTTGATAGGCAATTAAGATCATTTATGAGCAAACATATTTCGTATCATAATGAAAATATGGACCCAAACACATATCGTCATTATGAGCATACAACCATTCAACATTCTTCTTCAAATGTCAAATATGGACCCAAACACTCTCATCTCTCATCTCTTCGACCTTCAATCTCCGGCCTCCGGTTAACAAAAATCCGGCATATACCAAGTAATCACAAAGATACACAATGTGATACCCATTATGATATACAATGATAGTAAAATGGTATCACAATATATCACAATGGTATCACACTGTGTATCTTTGTGATTAGTTGGTACCTGCCGGATTTTTGTTCACCGGAGGGTGGAGATTGGAGGTCGGAGATTGGAGGTTGGAGAGATGAGAGAGAATAGAGGAGAGAGGAGTTTTTTAAAAATACCTAAAATACCCTCTAATTATAATCTTAACTCAAACTACCATAATTATTAATTTCTTAATTTATCCGTTGATTTGTAGTTGAGATTGGATCTCACAGTTACCACAAACTAATCAGTTCTCTCTTGAATGAGCCTCTCTCTCTCTCTATATATATATATATATATGTATATACATATATATATATAGAGAGAGAGAGAGAGAGAGTTGGTTCACGTGAGACCAACCTGTTTTTGTGAGACTCATGAGACCAATTTTTTACACTTGAAACTTTAAAGAAAAACGTTGTGAAGGTAAAAAAAACGTCGAACCTTCATAGCAAAAACATTGTGAAGTTTACCTTCACAGCTGTTTGCTGTGAAGTTTCAAGTGAAAAAAGTGGTCTTACAGGTCTCAAAAAAACAGGTTGATCTTACATGATCCCAAGTATATATATATATATATATATATATATA
>NW_020201219.1:29536-47771 GCF_001531365.2 Cynara cardunculus var. scolymus | reverse complement strand
TGTTTACATTGCAAGACACAAATGCTGTTCACACGAGCATAGGGCCGACATGTGAACATGAGTTGTGAATATGTTCATAATCGATCGTAGGTTACAAATCGGCTGGAGAATATCGGGTTCACGATGCGTGAGGATTTATTACCAAAATACCTTGTGAACAATTGTTCATAAGCAACCCAATTAATATAATGATTAATTGATTATTTTTTAATACTCATTTAATAATGACCGTTTGACCAATTTACCCTTTGAACAATTGTTCATACACATATCAATTAATATATTAATTAAATTATTGTTTATTTAATCTCATTAAATAATAATCGTTTGATGATAAAATGAACGATCAAGATCGGTTCACATAGTTTGTATCATATGGTTGGTTTCTATTTGAACCAGCCCGATATATATATATATATATATCTACTACTTTTAAAAATGGTTAAAACATAAAGCAACCATTTAGAAATTCAACAGATCCTCTGTTTTATTTGTTTTGGAATTTTCGATGGAGCGATGAAATACGTAGAGATCGGAAAGAAAACAAAAACCCTTACAAAATGGTCCCTTATGGTAACGGATTTTAAAAAAGCCATCACAACATAAAGCTACGATTTTCAAAACCGTCTAAAATAGTTACAATGGTGGACCTTTTAGTAATGGTTTTTTATCAAAACCGTTATTTTATGTTTACAAGGTGTTTGGTAATTATAACAGCTTTTGATTAAAAAAAACCGTTACTGAAACAATTCTATAACTTTTCATGTGAGTTTTTCCAGAAAAACTTTTACCAAGACGTTACAAACGTGCTTTTCTAAACGTCCCATAAAGCCATATTTGTAACGGATTTAAAATATGTGGGTGATTGTCAATCTGTCTGTTATCACGATCAATGACCATATTATCTCCGATGATGAGATCTGCTGGTGATAAGTTTTTTTGGTAGATTACCAACGACTTTTTCGTTCGGTGAAGCCTATTTTGTTGTGTGATATTAATCCATATCGGGTTTAATGAAAAAACAACCGAGCCTCTTAGTATTACATGTGATGAATTATATATAGCATGACATGCAATTGAGTATATATTAAAAATGAGTGTTCTTGCTTTTTTGTAAATTCAAGGTGTTTTCATTTGAATATATTATACAAATCTGCTCGCTTAAGCCCTGTCTTGAAAAATATTACGATCTCACTAAAATTTACACATGAGGTTTAATTTCATTCCTATATATACTAAACCTAGTGTTACTTAAAACCATGGATTTTTATAATTTATAAAATTATTTCTTAATTTGTTCATAATTTTTATAAAGAAAATTGTATAAAAATATAACGTATTTTATTCTATTTTTATCTCACATATTAGGGACCTTATTTACATTTAAGAATAGAGTAAATTAAAATTTTCATCCATGTGGTTTTATGAAAACTTGGATTGGGTCCTCCAAATGAAATAATTACAGCCATGATCACTATGGTTTCATTTTTATTACGAATTTAATCCCTTGCCATAACTCTGTTAATGTCAAAATAAGGGTATTTTAGTCTTTTTATTAATTTGCTTTTAAAAATGAAAAGCAATATAATTTAAATATTAATATAAAGTATACAATATATATACACACAAGCACAAGCAGCATCTCCCAAATTTCGTCCATGGGCCGGGGCCTATCCTCTTCACCTGTGCCGGCTCAGGTAAAGATGTCTATCTCTCACCCTTTCCATCTCTATCGTCTTCCTCATCCCTCGGCCCACTTCCATTATCATTCCCTCCTCCCCTTTCTTCCTCGCTATCGTGAATGACCACAACCCACTCGGTGATCCTCCTCTTTTCATTGACCACCTACCTCCTCACCATTGCTACCACTACATTGGCAACTACATCTCTCTCGATCTGATATTGAATGCAATTATTTAGAACTCAATGTTGATTTTCGGAGGATTACTGTATAGCAAGAAGATGGAGTTTATGACCGGTAAGGATGTTGAGTGTTCAGATTCTTCTTCATATGAAAAATTGTTTAACTCTATTTCGAAGAGCATCGTTCAATTCAAGAATGCAAAGGAAGAGGATGATGATGAAGGTTCAGTTGCTGTCTGTGGAATTGACAACTCAATTGGAATGTTCATTTTTTTTCTTCCTACAAGATATCAATGGAAGAGAGAAGTTGAAAGGAAATGAAGAAACACATTGTTTCGGTTTTCTCTCGATTAAGAAAAAAATGCTTTTTATATTATTAGATATAATAGTCAGCAAAGGTCAATCACGTTGTACATCTATAAATCAGAAACAAATCAAGATTGAGGTTGTTTCTCTCCACAAAACTTGTTCAATGTTGCCTTCAATGTTTAAATCCTCTGGATAGTTTCCTGTTAATCCCTTGCAATTATGAGATTCAGATTTAGCTGTTTCAAAACTCTAATAATATCATGTTAAAAGTTAAAGTACAACATTGATTTAGATTCACAGTTTCGATTCGCCAGAGGAAAATTGGAGTGGGAATGGTTTATTAATGTCTTGACCTGGTTATGCATAATGGTTTATTAATGTCTTGATCTGGTTATGCGTAGCCAAACACTCCAATTGTTCGACATAATGCTTGAAAGAATATCTTTAATTTTTTCATGTTAAATTATTTTTTTATATGCTTGAGGTTCATATTACCTTTAGTTTCTTTTAGTCTCTCTTCATATGTTGTCTGTCTTCATCATGGAATTACAGATGGCGAGCTTCGACGTGTGTTTGTTCTCATCGATGTCGCTCTGATCACTACTATATCAAAAGGTAAAACTTCCACCACACATCGCAGCACCCAACGCCCCCTTTTCATCCCTGTGAACACACTAAAAAGTATAAAACACAACAAACAAACTAAACTTCTCAACTCAATCACCCTTTGAAGTACATTGTAACACCTAGACTTTTAGGTAAGTAAATTCCAAATACTTTATACATAGTTTGTCTTCAGAATAGTTCTAATAATGTACCTAAAATCTTAGTTATGGTTTGGATATATTTGGATATGAAAAGAGTCAAGAAAAGAAGCTATTTGGCAACTTATTGCACTCCCTGACCGTGAAGAAAATGCCTCGGGTGTGAAACTTGGACAGAGTAGTTGAGGCTACTTGTGAGGTGCCTTAGGCCGCCTGGAACTTAGTCGCCTTAGGTGTGTGGGGCGGGGTGGAGAAGTCGCCGCTCATATATGTGTATGTACTTTTTTAGAGAGTCGAACGACGTAGCTCGTGGACCTTAGATCACATAAAGAACCGCATCCGTTTTTTTTCTCGGGGCAGGGACCTACAGGCGGTGTGTGTACACCAGGAACTAGCTCTAGAACCATGAACCTCTCCATATCTTCACATCATTTCCTCATTTCTCTCATCTCCTCCCTCTCCTTTCTCCTCTGGTCCGATTTTGGCAGCCTTGGAGATAAAATTAGAAGGTTTGTGGAGCATTTTTAGGGAATATTTAAGCTAGAATTTAGGAGACTTTGTTGAGATCTTTATGTTCTTGTTGAGGTAAGACTTTGGTGTTTTTGCAATATTTAGGGTTTTGTTGTTGTGGATCTGATATTAGGGGTTAGTCTTGGTGTATTTTAGATTTGTTTGTGACCTAAATAAAGTTCTTAGTGATGGATGTTTGTGGATCTAAATGCTTCACCAGAGGAAGCTCAAGATTGGAGTAAAGTTAGATTTAGACTAAATCTAACAATATGAGTTCAAGTTGCTTTGTAAAAACTATGTACATGCCAAAAATGTCCTTTTTGAAGTACTAATATATTTACGTGATATTCATCAAATATGATGGTTATTTGGTGAGTTTTACATATTTGGTGCATTTGATTTAATAAACCTTGTGAAATACCCATATTTAGGGTTTTCGGACATCGTGATAAATAAACCATAAACGTGAGTTGTTTTGGTGATATTGCATTTTTATGTATTTGGTTTGGAAAATGCATATTATTATGTTACGGACATTTTAGAAATATAAATGGTATGATTTCAATTGGAAAATGGTTTATTCCAACCAATGATTGTTTTGAGTTAATCATATATTATATATTTGCATAAAGGTCAGTTAAATGCGTTTATTGTTTTGATGACTTCTATTTTTTGGCTTGGATTTGACTTAGATGAGTCTTTGAGACATTCGTCCTATTTAAATTGCTGCATATCAAGCTTTTTGAGTGATATGCATTTATGACTTATTCATTTGTAATTTACATGTTTTAATTGTATTGGTCATTCATTTTGGGTCATGTATTTTTTGACTGTAATGCATTGGATCCATAGACATAATGGTCAATCTTGTTTTGGTACTAGTGTCGGTATTGCGGGATTGTACTCCAGGACTACCAGTATTGGAGGGTTGAACTCCGGGATCGAGGGTATTGTGGGGTTGGACTCCGAGACACTTGTATTAAGGATTAGATCCTAGTAATGTAGGCACTAAGATTATTGAATCTTGAGGTGCTACCGGTGGAGATAGGCACTAATATCGCTGTTGTTTGAGGTGTTATCTATAAGAAGGGTAGACACTAAGCCAATTGAGTCTTATGGTGTTACTTGATAACATTGATGTGTGGCTTATTTTGTGCTCTCCATATCCAATGGATACGAGTCTCTCTAGTCACCTTTAGGTGTTATCTTGGATAATATATATTATCCATGTTTTAGTGTTATTTGCGATTTGGAGATTATTTGTAATTTATGGTTATGATAAATTGGATCTTCTCCACGTATTTAATGTTTCAGATAATAGAGTTTTATCCATGTTTTTTATATTTGGTTAATAATCCTTACTCGTTTTTTGTGTAGGTTTGGGTTTTGGATTCATGTTTGCTGAGTGTTCGATTTATGTGTTTTCATCATGAAAATGATGGATTTTGGGAAAGATATCACTTTTATTTTAAATGAATTTCATTTTGGAAATCGTGGTTTAAATAATATTCTTTCTATTTTACCGTTGTATATAACTGATGAAAACTGTTTGAACTCATTAGACGTTAAACCTAACCTTTTTTTTTGGCATGTGCATCAGGTTCTTGGGGGAATGGTACTAGCAACACTGTGGTGAGAATAATATCAGTTAGATGCACGAGAAGGAATTTCCATCCTGGGGACATCTTTCATATGTTGGGAGATAGCGACTTTTGTCGGGTTTTAGTATCATCTATTTCTATTTATAGGCTTGTATAAGATTTGACTTATATATCGTTGATGTTAAATCTTAGATTGCCACTATAGGTAATTAAATATGGAATTTGAGATAGGGACTTAACCCTTAATTGATGTATTACTACAAAAATTATTTAGTTGTCCTTTCCAAATTCGAGAGTGTTTCATAAGCTTGTCGTATGTTCCCTTATCGAATAAAACCATGTTGTTGACCTTCTTCTTTTGATTCCTTACTCCACTTCTGCAAGACCATGCGTATAGACTTAATTTTCGGTTATTTGTAGGAGTAAACATGATGTATAATTGTTTCTGTCAACCGAAATGCCGAACTAGTTGGTGAACTAGTTGGTGTAGCAGAGAGGTGGATCTCTAACGGATTTGGTCTGTTAAGGTCGTGATAATTCGAACAAAAAAGTGATAGAGAGGATTTTTGTTGTTGTTAACTTTATGTATACATATTAACTATAATACATTAAAATAGAAATATAGAAATTATACTGTTTTATACTTTTTTCAAAATAAAATGACAAAAAACCTAACTTAACGATTTTAAGATTAATGGTGTTAATTAAGGGATCCAATCCACAATAAAATTAAAACCTCAATAATGATGTTTATATCTAATTTGTTTGGAAAATCTAATCCATAATTTTCATATAATCATAGGGATCAAATCTGTAATTTACTAAGAATAAATGATGATATAAACTACCTTGATATAAAGCAAATTTAGTCTAAATATCTAGACTATATTACTAGTTGTGTACCCACGCTATGCTGCGGGATGTGAAATTTTGAAAACATGTAAGCGGCCATATCGATTATGGATAAAAAATTTGTTTTTGAAACCGTCAGGCCCTACACTATTAATTGTTTCATATTCAATTGATTTGAGAGGAATTGAAACAATCCAATAATCTATTTGTTGGTCCCGTTAGGGTCTACAAGATGTGTAGAAACAGTTTGTAGAAGGGGGGGATGAATACAAACACAGTAAACTTTTTAAATTTAAAATATATATTGATAAAAAAGGATCAATACATATTTTACAAGATTGTTTGCGGAAAAGATAAGGTAAAGATGACCTATCTAAACAATCTAAGTTACACACAAATGTTCTTAGCAAAGAGAAATGATTTGTTGTTTAAGACTAAGAAGACAGTAAGTTCTTTCTAGGTAAGAACTATTTAGAATACTTAGAAAGGGATTCTAACTTGCTTTTGAAGATAAGCATATTGTGTTCTTAGATGTCTGTTCTTTTACGTATGCATGCAAGAATTAGGGTTCAAGAGTAATAGTATCTCTGCATAGAGATAGAACACATCTATTTATACCTATTGCATTAAAAGCAATGCAGTAGGGTTTGAACACGCGTCAAGTCTTTAGAGAAAGACTTGTCATTTGCTACAGTGAATAGTACAAAAGCATATTCATGAGCAGACATCTTTTCATGGAGTTGGTGGGTAGTAGAGTCAACTAATCGGCTCCATACCATACTATACTCTAGAAAGGGTGTGGGTTTGTCCTTTGTGTGTGGAAGGACAAGAAAAAAACAATCTTGCTCAACAAGCTTCTTTTGATCATTGAATGCTGGAATAACCCTGAAGGTCTCTTCAACATTCGCTGAGGCTTGAGTAGTTTTCACATATATGTAGACCAGGTTGTAATCACTGAATGCTGCTTCAGATCACGAACTCGCTAGTCTCTAATCTTTAGTTTCAGTCTTCGACTTTCGCTAAAGGTTCTATGGTTATAGTTTTGTCTTCTTGAAGTATCACTGTCGCTAATGGATTTACATTACATGTTCTCAGCGATCACTGAACAGACGCAGTGATGATCGCAGGAACTGAAAGACATAAACAATAATACTTCGTATAAGGTAAAATGAATTATCATCAAATCACTGAAATAAAGAGGATCAACAATCTCCCCCCTATTTGATGATAACAAAGCAACATAACGAAAGTTGCCTTATCAAATAACAGTAAGGAAAAGTTAAATATAAAGTACTTGTCTCTTTTAACTGTTTTGGGATCTTTTTCAATGAGTCAGTCTTTACTTAGAAAATTTTCTTAAGTTACAAGTTTAAGAAAAAATAAAAGAAGGGAAACTAAAACTGAAAGCATGTTCATTGACTTATAGATTGTCAGTGAATGTAAGAGTAACACTGGCACTCATAAACTTGTGTCCCTATTACTCTTTTCAGAGATCTTTTTTTCAGTGATGCACATAAAATACTTATATTAATTTCAAATGGAAAAATTACAAGTCATTCAGTACATGTCTTTAGACATACAAAATATAATTTTGAACACTGAAAGTAGACATAGAATATAGATTATACAGTGAATGGACAAATTACAAAGAAAAGTAACTAGTCTAAGTCGTTTAGATTGATGAAGCCAGGTTCATTTTCTCCAAGCTCCTTTTGACGTAGAAAATCCCTTCTGATCTTACGGTCCATCATTTCACATTTGAAGTGTTCATCTAGCCAGAACATGAGATATCGGAGGTGTTCCATTGGGCTAGATATAACTCAGACATTCTTTGGAATCATACTTCGCCATCATAGTCAAGGAATATAAGTCCTAACTCAGGCTTCACATGCATAGTGTCAGGTATGTAACGATCCTTTGATGGCAGTGATAGATTCAACATTGATATGTCTGACTTCTTTGAAGCCTTCACGACTTCATTTAAGGAGAACTTTGTTTCATGTTCGTTCCTAAGGGATAGTCCATTATTAGGGCTTGAAGACTTTTTCTTTGTAAAACCCAAAAATTTCGAGTAATAAATAATTTATCTTCATTATTATTATTTTCAATTTTTTATTATTATAAAACACACACACGTACTTATATATATATATGTGTGTGTGTGTGTGTGTGTTAAATAAATAAAGAAATTAAAAGAAGTTTCAAAATCGGACCAAAGGTGAAAGAAAAAGTCAAGACATGGGAGAAAATTGTAAGTTCGTGATAGTTAAGGGGTTGGGTCAGATGTAAACAGGTCCAAACCAGAAGAACCTGTTTTGTAAATACACCAGATCTGAAATTTTTCAGAAACTTGAAAACGACAATTCATTTGAAGCTTTCTATTGGTCTGAATTTTCAACTATTACGACAAAAAAAATACATATACATGTAGACAACACTTTTCTCTACACTTTTGCTTCAAGAAAACCGAATTCGTCGAGTTTCGAAAGAGAAATCAGAGGTTTAAGTTCGGGTTCGAAAAGCTCCATTTATTGACGATTGGAGGTAAAATACTCAACCAAATTTCGAGTTCTTTATATGGATGGCTTCGTTTTTAGGTCCTCTATGAAACCTTAGTAGCCTTATGTCTCAGATTTTAGTTTTGAATGTTCGATTTTGAGTTTTTTACTGATTTTCGAGTGGTTTTAAGACCTTAACTTTAAACGAGCGTATGAGACTCAATACTTGATGGTTTTCGTTGATTTTTATTTCTATGGTTGAGGAAAATCATTTTCTAGAGATTTTACAAAAAGAATCATCAAAAACGATGAAGAAACGAGGCCAAACGACCTGTTTTTCCGGCTGCCGACGTGATCGTTGCATCTGTTTGGTGTGGCTGATTGTTGGTCTGTTGGGCCACGATTTTTGTTGGGCTTTCTCTTTATTTCATTGATGTTGGGCCAAAGATGCTTATTTGACTATATTTTAGGCCCTTAATTTTTGGGGTTTAATTTGGGTACTTAAGGTATATGATTTTGTGAATTGATCGAAACTAATAAATTTCAGATTTAGTTAATTAATTTATATTAACGAATTAATTTAATTTCTAAATTAGTTAATATATTAAACTGAATTAGTATCTAATTATTATATTATTATTTTTATTTTTTTTGAATATTAGTATTAGTTAATTATTTATTTTCTAAGGAGGATGCTTATATAGATCATTAAATTGTGTTGATGATTTAAGCATCGTAATTTGAGTAAAGTAATTATTGTGATATTTTAATTTAGAGAGATGAGATTATAATATACTAAAACATTTTTTTTGGGATGCCATCGAGTTTTAGACTTGGGGCTTGACTAAAGTTAGTCGGGGTTGACCTAGTTGACCAAGGGTTGACCTTTGGCACGTTAAATAGGGTTGTTTGAGGCATATTAAGATGCTCGGATACGAAGTTTGACTTTAGGTTGGGTCAGAATGACAATAGTTGACTTTTGTTTACTTTTTGAGAAATTAAGACGTTAATGAGATGTTATGATATGAAATGTGTAGGCATTTGGTCAAGAGCGATCGGTAGTCAATCTATACGCAATCAGGTGAGTCTTCATGAGATTTCACTGGGATGCATACCTAAGTACAAATTTATTTTTGCATGATATGAATTGTTGATGATGTGTACGTATGTTTGATATTTCAACTACATACATGTTATGATATATTTTACATGTATGTTATTTTGTGAATGGTTATATGCTATGTGTTTAATCAGTTTTCGAATAACTCTAGCATGTTATTCCATATTAAAGTTTTATGATTCAAGGGTGGACATTTGACCAGTAAGTGACGACCAGTATAAAACACGACCCGGATAAGTGGGTGATCAATTAAGATTGACATATCAATCCAGGGCGTGTTTGTGACTAATGACCCATACCCGACTAAACATTATATGAGATCTCTTATTTTCAGTGTTTTAAATATATATATTTTCTTAAAGCTRTGACTTTTATTATAAAGCATGCATATATGCCATATATATATATATATATGTGTGTCAAGATATGATTTCATTCATGCAAACCATGAACTCACTGAGCTTTATAAGCTGACTATAGTATGCATCTCAGGGCCAGGTAGTTCGAGGTTGGATAAGGGCAAAGGACACACTTAGAGAGCTGCTAATTTTCATCTTATTTTTAGTCTTTTATCTAGCAGCGTTGTGTCGATCTTTTGTAACTTAACCTGGTATCAGGTGGGTTAGAACTTAAATTAATTTTTGGTTTATTCAAAAACTTCCGCTGTAAACGGTTTAAACGATTTTATTTTAGCCGTCTTTTGGAGTATTTATTTAGGAATTTGTTTCAGATTACGTAACATTCTAAAAAAAAATGAGGGTGTTACAAGTTGGTATCAGAGCTTTAGTTTAAGGTAATTAGGTTAAGATTTACTTAGCCTAAGCTTAAACTGAGAGGATTGTTAGAAGCACATGTTTATTGTGTATTAGTATTGCTTATCATGCGATTAAGTTTGATCCTACGTTACTACTTGATATAGTGTTCCTTTTATGACTTGTAGGAGACATGGTTCACACCATTCACACTAGGTCTATTAGACGCAGACATGGACGCAGATACGGAACACGTAGGACACCTTACGGGATATGACCGAATAGAGGATCTATTGACAATCACCGCTCCAGTGCCAGACATGTTTCCGGCACTCGGTCCAGAAGCGATAGTCTGGCCCACACTAGTGAAGTGTCATCACGAGAGCCCATCAGGCGAAGGACCACACCCGAGCCTTCGGTGGACTAAACGCCTCGCACCCCTACACGTGAGGACATGATGGAGACTACAGAGACCTTGAGGGGGGATAACACAAAGCTAAGAGAGAGGTTGACCCGAACTTTAGATGGGAATACTAGACTGAATGAATGGCTGAACAATCTTCAGTAGGCACATGTGACAAGGAGGAGACCTAAACGAGCTAATTGTAGAGAATGCAAATTTGTCGGAACAGCGTCATGCACTGATTTAGGATAAAGTTGTACTTGAACAGGAGCGAAGAATTGATGCTCGCCCCATAGGCGTTAGATTCAGAGACAAAGTTCACTTCTATAAGAAAATAACCATAGATTACGCTGGTGTAGTGAGGGGCTATTTCTCCGACTGGGTCCAATGCATAAAAAATGGCCCAAAGGCTAGTGTGTTGTGGCATTCCAGGCCATCCACATCTTTTGAGGAGTGGTTGAGGGACCCTTATCTCCCTTATTACCCCGCAGATTAGTTTTAGACATAGAATCCTTTTGAGACAGGGGAGAGAGAAATATCTTTTGGGTATGTGATTTAATTGTACGTGTCTAGATAGTTGATCGAATTTTCATCTAGTCCAGTGCTTCAATAGATTTTTTTGAGCATTCACATGATTTAGAGATGTGTTTAGAATTATGAAGTATCCCATCTTTTGTAAGTAAATGGGATTATGTAATGTCTCTCTCTCCATGATTGTTTATTGACACGAAATATGTAATAGCTTACTGAGCATTATGAAATTTTCGACGTGAATTCCTTATTATGTACTTCGCTTATATATAGTGATTATATTATATAAAAAAATGTAATGTGTTATGTTTGACTTTAGAACCATGTTAAAACAATAATACCTTATTATGTCAGTATGGTTTCTCGTGGATCAACAAGGAACTCCCTCAATGGGGTAGGTACTAATGGCATGGCCCCACCAACAGTTCGAGGTTGGACACGAGCCCAAAGTCGAGGTCGACTAAGTGTCCGAACCGCTAGTTCTAGTACGACTCCATCCGCGCAAGCTAATTTAGCTATCGGTAGGAGTCAAGGAGGCCGGGGAGGGAAAAATCCCCTCACAAAGGAAATGATAGCTGAGCAAATGGCACAAGTCCTCCGAGATACATTGCCAAATATGGTTAAAGCAATGTTGGGTGACAGATTTAAAGACAATGAAGACGGAGAGGAGGAAAGTGTTCAACATGAGAACACTCAAGCCACTGAAAAGGTGGAAGTATCTGTTAAAGAGAAGGTGGAGTTGCCTACCAACGAGAAAACTGAATTAACAATAAAGGAGAAAGGATGCAGTTTTAAAACATTCAAAGGCACCGAGCCGAAAGAATTTAAGGGAATAAATAGCCTGATGAACTGGGTAACCAAGATGCAGAGTATGCGCAGAAGATCAAAAAGTGACCTATGCTGCTACAACCTTTGTGGACTATGCATTGCATTGGTGGGAGTCTGAGTGTGCAATCAAAGGTGATGAGGATATTGCTGCATGACTTGGGAGCAAATGAAAAAGATGATGATGGATAAGTACTACACACAATCGGAGGTGAAGCTAGAATCGGAATTCCTAAGATTAAAGCAAGGTTCGTTGTCAGTTCAAGAATATGTTAACGATGTTCTTGAGAAAGCAAGGTTCGCTAGTTACCAGGTGGCTACCGAGAAGAGAAAGATAGGTCGCTTCAAAGACGGCTTAAGAATCGAAATCAAACGGTACGTGGACATGACTAAACCGACCACATTTGTCCAAGCAATGGAGATGGCGAAGGTGGCAGAAGAGAACAACGCTAGGGAGAATTGTGATAGAAGTGATGCAAAGAGAAGATGGGAAGGATCGAACAAGTTCAACAAGAAACCAAAATGGACTCCGACTCTGGCAAAAAAAAACATGAAGCAAGGGATTCACTATTCCTCCATGTAACAAATACAACAAGAGACATAGGGGAGAGTGCAGAGCGGGGAGCCTGACATGCTACAAATGTGACAAACTTGGGAATACCGTGCAGGAGTGCCCAGAAGGAAAAACTTGTTATGAATGTGGGGCTACAGGACATTTACGACCTGACTATCCAAAACATCGAAATGGTGCGACACCCCATGTAAAGACAGTGAATAACGGATTTGGGAAGAGATCAGAAAATAAGAAGGAGCTACCTAAGGGACACGGCCGAGCTTACAACATGACTTTGGAGGAGGCCAAGGAAACACCCGACGTCGTATCTGGTATGTTCCCTATCAACAATGTGTATGCACATGTATTATTTGATTCAGGTGCAAATGGAAGTTTTGTGTCTACTACCTTCTGCCACTAACTTAATAGAAGTGTCTGTAGGCTAGACAAAACCTACACTATAGAAACAGTCGACGGTAGTCAATGTAAGGTAGACGAAGTATTTGATGAATGCACAATTGTTATAGATGGTAAGGATTTCCCTGTTAGGCTTATGCCAATGTGTTTAGGGGTTTTGACGTGGTCTTGGGGATGGATTGGCTGTCCAACAATCATGTGCAAATAGTATGCAATAAAAATATGATCAAGATTCAAACTCCGGAAGGAGAAATAATTCATGTTTACGGTGATCGAAAGAAGTGTTGCGTAGGGTTAATCAATGTAGTTAAGGCGAATAGGTATCTGCGGAAGGGATGTGTGGCTTACTTGGCATACACCATGTTGATCTCAGATCTCTCAATAACACTAATAATCTAGTTAAGAACAACCAAATTATAGTGATTTAACGAAGAAAGTTATGAACACTCAAGAAGAAATTAAGAAACAATTAAGAACAATCTTGAGCTTCAAAGGTTTCACTTTTATTATAAGAAAAACGTAAAGCTATTCAAGCGACACTTTTTACAATAGGCCAAATCTCCTATTTATACTAATCAGCTAATAAGAAGATAACTATCTAATGAGACATTTTAGCTAATCTTCTATTAACAGATAACATTTATCTATTCTATGGATAAACTTTAGTATTAGAGATAAACAAGAAATCTAGCTATCGACATGTCATCTCCAGCTGTCATTCATGGTGTGGTGAATCATCCTTATCTTTAGATCTTCATTGTATGCTTCTGGATGATTTGCTAGAGAATTCACTAGGTGTTGATGACCAGAGGATCGATGAGAATGCTCTTTCCATCGCATCCCAGGTAGTCCATCGGTCCTCTGGTTGTACTCCAGACTTAGCCGTTTCTGCCTTGATGTCTTCATCGGTCTTCTGATTCTTCATTACTTATTGTTTTTCATTACTTTTTACATTATGAATTGTGGCGTTTAACAATCTCCCCCTAAGTAATGAAACAACAAACATATACTAATCTAGAGACACTTGTGATGAACAGAGACTAATCTAATAGAAAGACATCAATTTCCAAATTTTCATTGGATGATGAAATTCTTACAAGACTGGAATCAAAATACATCAAGGCAAAAAAAAAATTTAACTCATCACGAGCTACCTGAATATATTTCTCTGAAGCGCAGGAGCAGTCTTTGATATGCGGTGACTGTCGATATCTCGTGAATGAGTCGAATCCTTTCTTCTCTTGGCACATAGTGTCTACCCAGTCTCTCTCGAATGACTTTATGAAACCATTCAAGTGTATCCGTTGAATACTTGAAGGCCTCAGTCAGTCTAAAGAACTTTTTAACCCCGAACTCATTTTTGTAAACAAGTCCAAGTTCGGGTTGAGTCAGAACTGAGGCAGATCTTGTTTCCTGCAGGCCTTGGAAGTCTTCGTTTGGAGGGGTGCAGGAGAGCCTTCCAATGCCTAGCCGAAGAGCTATTTCAAAATCGCTCTTGGCTCTGTGGTTCACCAGGGTTTCCATCGTCTTTACCATCGCTCGATTTGCCATTCCAAATCTGATGTCGTGGTCTTGCCTCTGAGCCGTATATGAATATAATTCGATCAAGTCATATGGGTTGAGGTTGATGAGGTCGTTCTCGTTGAATACGTAAACTTGCCTATGTGCTCTCCACAGTGAACTCGATGTATCGGATGGCTCGATTGGCAAAAGTCCTTATTTTCATATCAATGACCCTTCTTATCCCATCATTCGAAAAGACAGCCTGGGGTGCTTGAGTGGTCTGTCTAATGAATCTATGGTGTAGAAGGTCCATGGACTCAGGCGATAAGATTGGAGGGTTGGTGGTCAAACTATCATCGCGGTCTTGGTATAGATACTGATGAATATTTTCTAGCAAAATTGGTTCCCTGGGTGGCAAATCAGGATGTCTCTGCATTGACTCCATGCTTTGTATGATCTCGTCTACCAAGCTCTGCGGAGGTTGCCTCGATGAAGAGGGAGTATCCGCATGCACCATTGATGGTTGGGTTGAGGTTTGTGGTTGGGTAGTGGGTTGTGTTTTGGTTGTGGGTTGTGTAGGGAGAATGGTTTCTTGTGTTGGCTCAGGTTCATCGGTTTGAGTTGGTTGGGGTTCATCGGGTTTAGCTTGGGTGGTTTCTGGTGCATGGGATTCGGTTGGGGTTTGTGGTTGTTGGGGTGATGATGGTTGGAGTATCATTGGTTCTGATTGTGTGGGTAGGGTAAATGGTTGAGTGGTGTGGGGTGTTGGTGAAGGGGTTAAGGGTAGGTTTGATGTAGGTGTTGAAGGAAGAGGTTGGTTAAGTTGTGTTGGTGGGGTAGTGGGTTCTTCATCGGTTGAAGAGCTCAACACGATGGGCTCTTGGGTTGCAGCAAAGGGAACATGTACTTGATGTACATCTTCAGAGGGCAGAGCCTCTAGTTCTCTTGCTTGGGTTTGTTCGGTTAAGGGTGGTGGATGTGTTTGTGGTGATGGTGATGGTGCAGCGAATTCAGTATGTTGTGCAGCAGTCGCCTCTGTTTCCCCCTCACGAGGTCCAAGACCTTGATCATCGGGGTCTTGGTCGTCGTGTCTTGGTCTCTTGTGTGGGCGGCTGCTTGAGCAAGAGGCTCGTGACCTCTTCTTCTTCTGTTCCTTCCTGAAGGTAGCAAGGTATGCCTTCAGGGAGGTCTGTTGTTGACTCGCCTCCATTGTTTGGAGGAGGGAAGTTGTGCGCCATTGTTCATCGGCCAGGTTTTGGGAGAGAATCATTGTTGGACGGGTGGCCCGATGAACAAATTTGGCACTGATCTCGTTAGAAGATGAGACCAGCGCCTTTGAAAGAGCTCGCAAGTTAGCTCTTTTGGCGAACTCTGTGGTGGAAGATGAGGCTGGTGGTGGCATGGAAGTGGTGGTTGATGTATGTGGAGGGATGGGAAGATTGGTTATGAGGTTTCTCACCTCTGTAGTGAAGGAGGTAAAGGCTTCATCAAACGATGGGCCTGCAGAAGGAAGTAGGGGTTGGGGAGTATGCTGGGGGATTTGGGCGAGGATGGCTACGGGGAGTCGGGTGAAGGTGTCTTGGATGTAGGCCATTTGGGTGGTGAGGGTTGCAAGAGTTGCATCAATGGATGATGGTTGGGGTGGAGGAATTTGGGAAGTAATAGAGGAGGGTAGGTTATGATGGGTTCGCAGGATGGTTTGGAGTTGGATAATAATGTAGGTGAGGTTCTCATCGGCCTTAATTGCCTGAGCCGTGAGGGTTGCAATGGACTGGTTGAGGACTTGTTTTCTTTGGGTGGCTAGGGAGGATGTGGTATTGTGGTGTTGCGTGACGGTTTGTTGAAGCATTTGTAGGCGGATGGTATTGGCTTGGGTTTGGGTTTCTATTTGGGTGAGGTGGTGTTGGAGGATTGCAAGGGATTGCTGGAGGTCTAAGGTATCGGGGGAAGGTTGGTTGTTCACAATCCCTTGTATGATGAGTTTAAGGCCTTCCAAGGACCGCATCACTGTATTTACAAAGGTTTGGAACTCAGCCTTTGTGACCAGATCAGCATGTGGGGTAACCCCTGCAGCAACAGATGCTGCAGGTTGTGCCTCTGCTCCTGAGGCGCCTTCTTGGCCTTGTGAGAAGGTGGGCCTTAAAGGACTTCCATCGTGTCCTTGATAGCCCTCAAGTGAGGAGCTATCTCGTGATGTTGCGACATCTGCTTCCTCTTCCTCGGCTTCAAAGGCCGGGTAAGTGAAGCGAATGTGTGTCCCCTTCGATAGATCAAATATCGAAGGGGGTTGTGCACGAAGGAAAGATCGCTCTGAACGATCTATGGGTTCAATATCAGAAGCAACACATGCTTCTGTGTGTGGTGGTATGTGGCGAGCCTTGAGGCGAAGGGGATCTTATTTCTTCATCACCTCTCTGTTGGGAGAGGGGTGATGGAAAATGGGGTTCTTCGGCTTGTTCATCTCCAGAGGCCCGAAGAATGGTCTCTGGATGGCTGGCTTGGGAAGGGATTAGACTGGGTCGTCCTTGTTCAATACCCCTTTGGCTTTGATCGCCAGGGGTAGAGGTGATGGTTGCCCTTTGGGAAGTGGGTTGTGGGAGTGTATGAGTAGGGCCGGGGGAGGCACGTTGAGTAGCATCATCATCATTGTCATCATCCGATGATGATGACTCATGTGCGCCCTCGCTGGATTTAGGGGACGACTCTAAGATATCCGGGGTAGCTGCCCTCGGTTCATGGGGCAGCATGGAGAGTTCATAGTTCTGGCGTATCTCAGATGTCGATGGTATGACATTGAGCATAGCCCTGGGAAGGGGACGGTTGATGGTGTAACCCTCCTTTGAGATGGTTGGGCGATGACCATGCATTTTGTAGACGGGCGTGAATGGCTTCGCGGCTGGTAGACCATGTTTCCTCATTACGTCCCCGATGAAGAGTGCGAGGAAGCGAGGGAAGAGAACCGCAGTGAGAGGCTTACGAGCGGCTTGGAGCTTTGACTTCTTGACCACCGCCGAAAGTATTTCGTTGTAGATGAGGAAGGCGTAGTCAAGGTTCAGATTGAAGAACAGCCCGTACATGATTGTCATGATGTTTGTATTCCCTTGGTCTAATGAGCCCAACTTGCATGTAAGGGATCTGTTCAGAATGGAGAAAAACAGATTCCACATTGGTGGAAGGCATTGTCGTTTGAAATTGGAGACGTTGCGTAGGTTACAGTTGTAACCTAGCATCTTCACGAACCGGAGAATGTCTTCTGTGGTTGGTGGTTCGTCAAACTGTGCGATTCCAAGTTTCTTTCGTGTGGGAATGCACAGTATCCGGGAAACCTTAGCCCGCGATATTTTGAGGGAACAAATCATATCGTTAGGGGCGTCCATGTCCCCCATTATACCGTGGCTTTCTTCATCAAACTCGCAGGTTTGCCAATACTGTTGAACGTACTTTAGGGGTACGGCTGTATCAGCAAGAGAGAGCAGGGAGAAGAATGCTGTGTTTAAAGAACTCAATAATAATGGCAAAATGATCGTCAAACAAAGTGGTTTTAAGTTCGATAAAGTGATTATTTGGCCGCATTGGGAGGAAGACGATAACACGGCTGTCGGCTCCGGTAGACTGTATTCTACTATCATTATTGTTTGATTCATGAGATGTGGAGGATGCCATTGTTGTAGGTTTGAGAGGGTTGCAGGTTTGTATTTCGTCAGAGTTTAGTTGCATGTTTATGGAAACGTAAA
>NW_020201219.1:26176-29487 GCF_001531365.2 Cynara cardunculus var. scolymus | reverse complement strand
AAGTTTTGGCGGTTTGGTTTGTGACGATTTGATTTGAAGAACGTGAGCCGTTTTGATAGTACGTGCATTTAATATAGTAGGACACGTGTCAAGACGGGGTAAGGGAGAGGAAAAGGTTAAAAGGGTATGTGGGGAACAGGCTGTTGAATGTGTCAGGCGCGTGGTTATGATTATGTTAGAAATTATTTGAATAAAAATTATTCAAAATACTAACGTGATGAATACGTAACCCAAAAATAATTTAAAAATCCCATCTTATTGTAAGATTAATACTAATTACGAAGTTTTGGTCTTCTAAAAACTCATGATGTATAGTTTTTTGTCACAAAAGCTGCAATTTTGTATAATCTTGAAAAAAATGAGTTTCAATGAAGATGAGTTTTTTGTATGAAAATTATTGTCATGGAACCAGAGGAGCTTTGGTTGGTCATGATCTATTGGAGAGAAACCAGAGGAGCTCTGGTTTGGCATCTATTACGTTCATTGATGTAATGTTGGATTGTATGTTATAGAAGCCTTGGATTTCAAACCAAAGATTCTAGATAAACATTGGGAATCCATTATGTAGAACCAGAAGAGTTCTGGTTAAATACATATGTAGCATTTAGATGACCAGAGGATCTGAATATTAGAATCAAAGACTCTAGATGAAAAATGCATATCAAAAAAATAAAATGTGAAGATGAGTATTTTGCTCCCCCTCAAACGATGCATGAGAATTGAATTTGAAGTGTACAAAAACTCCCCCTCAAACAAATAAAAATGGAGAACTTGGGGACCAGAGGCTCTGGTGTATACAACCAGAGGCTCTGGATGTGAAATATGTAATGGAGGAGAAAAGATGCATGAGAAATGATAGAGGTGGCCAGAGGCTCTGGTCTATACAACCAGAGGCTCTGGTTCTGAAGAGAAATAATGAATGATGTATGGCTAAGCAATGCATGTGGATCTTTGAGACCAGGGGAGCGCTGGTGCCAAAGATTTCGAATCCAGAGGCTCTGGTCTTTGGAACCAGAGGCTCTAGTTGTGAAGGCAAGAGAATGAGATGAAAGTAGATTGAGTAGTCTACATGGAATGGGAATAGGGAAACTCTTTGGGACCAGAGGAGCTCTGGTTACAAAGGGTATTAATCCAGAGGCTCTGGTCTATAGAACCAGAGGCTCTGGTTGGTAAGAGAATACTTGGTAAAAAATACTAAGTATTTGCTTTGGACTAGAGGAGTTTTGGATTCAAAGGCGATGGAGATTGTTTGCCAAAATCGAAGTGAATCTAAATAGCCAGAAGCTCTGGTCTTTATGACCAGAGGCGCTGGTTTAGAATACTTGGATTTTATGGCTAATAATTTATATATTACTTATAGGCATAACCATGAGATATGGAAGACCTCTGGTTTGAAGGTAATAATTGCCTTTAAGTGGTGAGATTCAGCATACCTAACTTGCTGACTAGAAATAAAAATCTTTTCTCATCAAGAGCTTTTGTAAAAATGTCAGCAAGTTGAATCTCAGTTGGAACAAAATACATTTCTATATTACCTTTTTCAACATTGTATTTTAGAAAATGATACCTTATATCGATGTGCTTTGTCTTGGAATGCTGCACTGGATTGGAAGAGATTGCTATAGCACTCTTGGAATCACATAGGATAGGAATTTTGTCATAATTGAAACCATAGTCCTTAAGCTGAGTTTTCATCCAGAGAACTTGTGAACAACAACTAGCAGCAGCAACATACTCTGCTTCTGCTGTGGATGTTGAGACACAATTTTGTTTTATGGATGTCCAACTTACTAGCTTGTCCCCCAAGAGTTGACAGCTCCAGACGTGCTCTTTCTATCAAGCTTGCAACCTGCATGATCTGCATCTGTATAGGCTATTAGATCAAAGCCAGAGTTCTTTGGATACCAGAGACCCAAGGATGGGGTTCTTTTAAGGTATCGAAAGATCCTCTTGACTGCAGAGAGATGCGATTCTTTAGGGTTTGATTGATATCTTGCACAAAGAAGTGTGGCAAACATTATATCTGGTCTACTAGCAGTTAGATACAAGAGTGATCCAATCATGCCTCTGTAGGTTGTTACATCTGTAGGTTTGCCTGATGGATCAGCAAAAAGCTTAGCTCCTGTAGCCATAGGTGTTCTCATCGATGATGAATTTGAGAGAGAGTATTTCTTCAAAAGGTCAGTAACATATTTGGACTGATTTATGAAAATTCCTTCTGAAGTTTGTTTTATTTGAAGGCCAAGGAAGAAGCTTAGTTCTCCCATCATACTCATCTCAAATTTACTTTTCATCAACTCGGAGAATTTTTCGCAATGTTTTGCATTTGTAGAACCAAATACGATGTCGTCCACATATTTGAACAAGTAAGATGTCACCTTTATGCTTTTTGAGAAAGAGGGTTGTATCGATTGTACCTTTTTCGAAACCGTTGTTGATGAGAAAGGTAGATAGAGTTTCATACCAGGCCCTGGGTGCTTGCTTCAGCCCGTAAAGGGCTTTATCCAGAAAGTAGACGTAGTCTGGATGTTGTGGATCTTCGAACCCAGGTGGCTGTTGCGCGTAGACTTCTTCTTGAAGTTTGCCGTTGAGGAAGGCAGACTTGACATCCATCTGATAGACTTTAAAGCCTTTGTGAGCGGCATAGGCGAGGAACATTTTGATGGCTTCAAGTCGTGCAACGGGATCGAAGGTTTCATCATAATCAATTCCTTCTTCCTGGCAGTAGCCTTTTGTAACAAGCCTGACTTTGTTCCTTATTACGATGCCATCTTCGTCCTTTTTGTTTCGGAAGACCCATTTGGTTCCTATGGCCGTCTTCCCTTTGGGTAGAGGCATAAGGGACCATACTTTGTTTGTTCAAACTGGAGTAATTCTTCTTGCATTGCGTTTATCCAGTTTGGATCTTGTAGGGCTTCTGAAATTTTCTTTGGTTCTATCATGCTTAGAAAATTGGAGAAGAGGCATTCATTTGCAGTTGCGGATCTCGTCTTGACACCAGATGTTGGATCACCAATGATTTGGTGGTGTGGATGATTTTTTGTTCACTTGGTGCTTGATTGAGGTTCTGAGGCAACAAGATGTAGTTCTTCATCGACTGATGGAACTACTTGCTTCCGCTCGACGAGATCATCTCCAGAGTTAGACTCTGGTTCTTGATCATGATCTGAAGACATAGGAGAAGTAGATGGTGAAGTAATATGAGCTTCTGTGAGGGATGTACCTTCAGCATTGGAGACTGCATGTTCATCATTAATTATGGAGATAGATTTTGCATTAGGCTCTTGTCCAGAAATTGCTTTTTCATCGAA
>NW_020201219.1:21470-24680 GCF_001531365.2 Cynara cardunculus var. scolymus | reverse complement strand
TAGGGGATGTCGCACTCTTTTTGTCGCCCTTAGCCTTTGCAGACTTGGGTTTATCTGCATTTCCCTTGCCCTTGGGTTTGGGCTTTTTCACGTTTTCATTGGGTCCTACTTTGTATCGATAAACGTGTTGTATGAAGGGACAGTGATGTGTCAACATGTGATTCCTCAGGTTTTGTAAAAGAGTTAAACATTGACAAGAATGATGTTTTGAGTTTGTTTGTCTAACATTCTTTTTTATTCGATGAAAACAAATAAGTAAATCTAGGTGTAAATCTTGTCCTAGCATCGGTTTTTTTTTTTACAAACTTCCTATCTAGTTCTGATTTTTTATTTGAAGAAGGCTTTGACTTTACTTCTTTTCCCTTGAGGAAGGTCTGCTTTTCTTCCCCTGGATGGAAAGAAAAGTTGTGATTACTTTTAGTAGAGGCAGGCCACTTCTGTTTTTGCTCACGAGTAAACTTGATGAACCTGAATGGAGTACTAGGGCCTTTTGAGTTATATTTGGCAGATTTAACATCTTTTATTTTTCCCTTTCCTGTATCTGAAGATTTCATTGATGAAGGAATACTAGATTTCATTGAGGATTTGAATTTTTTAGGTTTCTTATTCTCAATGATTTTTGGTGATTCACAACTTATCTCTTCTTCAGATTCAGAATCGAGAAAGTCTCTTGCTGATTTCTCAAAATCAAAATTAACATTGATTGGAGCCGAAGATGTGGGTTCAGAGATTGATTCTTCAGAGTGATCTTCTTAAGGTTTCATCGATTCTGACTTCGATGAATTCTCAATTTTTTTTGGGTGATTCATCGATTCATCAGTTGATGGTTCCTCATTCGGATTCTCCTTTTTTTTCAATAGTACTTGCTGATGAGGTAGTATTGACAATCAAAGATTTAGGTTTTACAATAGGATTTTCAATAATCTCTGCTTTAAAAATGTCATTTCTTTCATCAAAATTCTTACTTGTACTTTTCTCGTATACCACATTATCAAAATCCTGTCTTGATACGACAGTTTTTCCATCGACTTTAACTCTTTTAAAGTTTGCCTTTGGTTTTGGAGTAAAGTCGGGTTTTTGAATGCATCCAAGTTTGAAAGTGGATTCAAGGGTGGATTTCTTTGATTCGATGAAAAATCCAATTCTCTGAATCCAATCCCTTGAGTATCCTTTTGGCCGTTTAATTTTTCATAGACGTCTTGGGCATCTTTATATTTCTTCATCAAAAGTTCATTGGTTTGAAGCTTCTGATGAAGAATTTTCCGCTCTTTTTGAAAGAAATCTTTAAGGGCGACTGAATTTAGTCTCTCTGCCTCAGATTCTTTTAAGGCCTTAGTTTTCTTTTCTAGGTCCTTAGTTATTCGCTTGTTTAATTTCAGAAGTTTATCTTCTTCTGATTTCTTAAGGGTGCTGCTGCGAGTCTTTTCCTTTGCTAGTTCAGCCTTTTCTTCGGTTAGAAGGTCAGTCTCTTTTTTTGTAGAAACTTGCTTCTTTTTCCGCTTTTATTCTTTCAGATTTTTCAAAACTTAATTTTTCTTTTAATTTCAAGAAATCTTCTGAAAGTTTGATCACCTTTAACTCTAGTTCTGATGGGATAGAGTTGGTTTCATTTGAAGAAGACTTACATACCTGGTCATCAGAGTTGGAGCCGGATTCTGCACTAGACGTAGTCATTAGACAGATGAGCGCTTTGTTTTCATCGTCTGATGAAGAATCAGACACCCAATTTTCTTTTTCGGCCATCAAGCTTCGCTCTCTAGAATTATACTTGTATTTATTTTTATAGTAGTCAGCATCCTTGATCAATCGTCCTTTGAATTCTTTTGAAAAATGACCAAGTTTTTCGCACCTGAAGCATCAGAGGTCATTTTTCCTTCCATCCTTGTCCTCTTTCCTCTCGTCTCTCTTTTCTTCTCTTCTCTCTTCTCTCTCTTCTCTTCCATCTCTTCTATCTTCCCTCTGATGGAATTTGGATGGTTTTGTTTCATATGATGACTGGTATCTTTCCCTTTTGAACTCTTTTCGTTCATAAGGTTTCTTGATGACCTTTCTCTGGAACTGCTTTGTAATCAAGGCCAAAGATTTGGCAAAAGCTCTAATTTCGTCATCTGATTTAGAAGTTTCTTCTTCAGATTCCGATTATACTACCAATGCTTTCTTGCCTTTATTTTTATATTCTTTGGTGGGAGTCCTTGATTTTTCCTTTTCGTCGGCAGCAAGAGCAAGAGGTCCACCAATAGAAACCTTCCTTTTCATTATGTCATTTTCTTGTGCTGCAAGCATTCCATACAGATCATGAAGTGACCAACTATCTAGGTCCTGGTTTGCTTGAAGGGACATAGACAGTTGAGTCCATTCATCGCCCAGACTTTTAAGGAATAAAACATTGTTTTCTTTCTTGGTTCTGGAGATGTCGTTTCGACGACATTGATTGATCAATGTGTTAAAACGATCAAGTTTTTTGTATTGGTTCATCAGGGAGGGCTTTGAAGTTATGTATTCGTTGAGACATTGTGCTTTACGATTTTTTCTCGTTTTTGCTCCTCCTTCCAGTTGACTTGCCAGTTCATCCCATAGTTCCTTGGKTGTGGAACATGCGTCGAGGGATTGGAAGATTTCATTTGGTAGGGCCATGATTATCAACCTTTTGGCCTTTTTGTCAGTTTCTACTCTTTCCTTGTCATCTTCATCCCAATTCTTTTCAACTTTAGGCATGTAGTAGGCAGGAATTTCAGCCGTGGTGTTTGTTCTTGGAACTCTTGGGACAAGAGTTTGTGGAATGTGAGGGCCCTCCATTATAGATCGCAGGAGGTTCATGTCCATTCCTTCCAAGAAATTCACCATTCTGATCTTCCATTGTGGATATTCTTCTCGTTGAAGAGTTGGAGGCTCGGTGGGGGAGCCAACATTATAAGCAGATTTCCAGTTGGCCATGAGAATTTTCAAGAGAAAGATTTGTGTTCTTGACGAGAAAGAAGATCAAAAATTGAGAGATTTTTGATTGATCGTTTTGATTGGAAATTCAATCAATTAGCTCTAATACCAATTGTTGATCCCAGATCTCTCAATAACACTAATAATCTAGTTAAGAATAACCAAATTATAGTGATTTAATGAAGAAAGTTATGAACACTCAAGAAGAAATTAAGAAACAATTAAGAACAATCTTGAGCTTCAAAGGTTTCACTTTTATTATAAGAAAAACGTAAA
>NW_020201219.1:17404-18700 GCF_001531365.2 Cynara cardunculus var. scolymus | reverse complement strand
TGAATCTGATTTAACAGATTTTGATGAGTCCTTGGCACTCCTGACTAAGTCATTTAGGATATTCTCCAGCAAAAGCAATTTCTGCAGATCTCCTCAGCTATCCCTCAGGGAGAAGCCAAAGTCTTAAAGAATAGACAAGGCTTCAGCTGTCTGCTACAACTGTCATCGGCCCGGACATTTTGCAGGTGCATGCAAATCGAAGTAGATTACGATGCCATCTTCTAAAGCCTCTTCTTCCTTCAGGACCAAAGATGATAAATACTTAAAACTGAAGGAGAAATACAAGAAGATGAAGAACAACCAGCGAAAGGCTAAAGGCCTTATTGCTGAAGAGCATGACTAGGCTGAATCATCTGAATCATCCTCTGACGAAGAAGATAAAGCTTATGTTTGCTTGATGGCTATTGATGCTGACGAAGGATCTTCTACAACATCTACCTCTTATGAGCCATCTTCTGCTACTCAGGTTTGTATCCTGAATGAACCCTCTTCTAGTCTTTCTGCACTAGATACGCTGACGGTTGACCTTTACCATGCCCTCAATGGCAAATCAAAAGCTGAATTGCTTAACGTTGATCTTCATGAGCAATTAAAGATTTGTCATTCTAAGTTCAAAGAACTGACCTCTGTTGAGGAAAATCTTAAGGATCAGGTTATTATAAACCAAGCCATCACTGTTGAACGTGAGAAAGCTGTCACTGAGTGTGAAAGCGAGCAATCGCTAAACTCATGGCTGAGAAAGCTACTATTGAAGGATGGTGCAAAGCTTTTCTCAAAGCCTCTGAGATCATTAACGCTAAGATCCCTGCCAAGAAAACGACTGGTCTAGGATTCTCCTATGATCAGGAAGAATGTCTTTTTCTATATCTTCTTTCATTGATTGTATTTACATTCTGTAAATTCTGAACATGTACTGTAATATTTGTATTATTTCCATTGATTAATAAAATGAGTATTTCATGTACTTCACTGAAAAAGATCCCTGAAAAAGGTAATAGGGACACAAGTCTATGACTTCCAATGTTACTTTCATCATTCACTGACAATCTATAAGTCAGTGAATAAGCTTTCAGTTTTAGTTTTCGTCCTTGTAATTTTCTTAGGTATAACTTAAGAAAACTTTTAAAGCTGAGACTGACCAAACTGAAAAAGATCCCAAAATAGTAAAAAGGGACATGTACTTTATATGTAACTTTTCCTTACTATTATTTTATAAGATAACCTTCTTTATGTTATATTGTTATCATCAAATAGGGGGAGATTGTTGATCCTCTCTCTCAGTGATTTGATGATAAT
>NW_020201219.1:4900-16835 GCF_001531365.2 Cynara cardunculus var. scolymus | reverse complement strand
GGAGCCGATTAGTCGACTCTTTGTCCGCCAACTTTAGACAAGCAAGTCTGCTCAGAAATAGTGCTTTTGTACTATTCACTGTAGCAAAGGACAAGCCTTCCTCTTAAGGCTTGACATGCACTCTAAACCTACCATATTGCATTAAATGATCATTTTATGCATTGGTATAAATAGAAGTGTTTATTCTCCATGCAGAGAGCACGCATCTCTCTCTAATCTTATTCTTACTTCAAGCATCTTCTATCTTAAGTAAAGGATTCTCCTTTTAGCAATCTCTTTTCTTGTATTTGCTAAAGCTCTGTGTGTAACCAAAGATGGTTTAGATATGTTTTCATTACCTAATCTTTCTGCAAACAGTCTTGTAAAATTTGTATTGATCTTCTCTATCAATATATATTTTAAATTTGAAAATACTGTGTTTGTATTCATCCCCCCCCCTTCTACAAACTGTTTCTATTCTTGTAGACCCTTACGGGACCAACACACCTTATCGTTTAGCCCCAACAGAAATGCAAGAGCTGATGACGCAATTACAAGAACTCTTAGATAAAGGGTTTATCAGTCCAAGCTCGTCGCCATGGGGAGCACCGATTTTATTCATCAAAAAGAAAGACGGCACAATGAGGATGTGCATCGATTATCGGAAGTCGAACAAAATCATGATAAAGAACAGATATCCACTGCCAAGGATCGATGACCTCTTCGATCAGTTGCAAGGAGCCAGCTATTTCTCGAAAATCGATTTAAGATCGGGTTACCATCAGTTGAAGGTTCGAGAAGAGGATGTGTCGAAGACCGTTTTTAGGACTCGTTACGGACATTACGAATTTGTAGTATTGCCGTTTAGGTTAACAAACGCACCTGCGGCATTCATGGACTTACTGAATCGAGTTTGTGGACCGTATTTGGACCAATTTGTCACAGTCTTTATAGATGACATTTTGATCTATTCGAAAAGTAAAAAAGGAGCATGAACAACACTTAAGAATGATTCTTGAATTACTAGCAAAAGAGCAATTGTACGCCAAGTTCTCAAAATGTGAGTTTTGGTTGCATGAGGTACAATTCCTTAGTCACGTAGTCAACACGAAAGGGATAAAGGTGGATCCGGCTAAGATTGATGCAGTTATGAACTGGGAATCACCAAAGTCAGTATCGAAGATCTGAAGTTTTTTAGGACAAAGAAATCGGTTAAGTTTGATTGGGGAATGAAACAAGAAGAAGCATTTCAGACACTTAAGGAGAGACTAAGCACTGCACCGGTTTTATCACTACCAGAAGGAATAGAAGATTTTATCGTTTATAGCGATGCATCAAAAATGGGTTTGGGTTGTGTACTAATGCAGCGAGGCAAGGTTATTGCATATGTGTCATGTCAGTTGAAAGAACACGAGAGGAAATACCCAACTCACGACATGGAATTAGCAGCTGTAGTCTTCGCGCTAAAAATCTGGAGACACTATTTGTACGGTAAGAAGTGCATGATCTATACTGATCATAAGAGCCTTAAGTACTTGTTTGATCAAAAGGAGATAAATATGAGACAAAGGAGATGGATGGAACTACTTAAGAATCATGATTGTGAGATTCACTATCATCCAGGTAAGGCAAATGTAGTTGCCGATGCACTTAGTAGGAAGGAGAGAAACGGACTAATCAGGGTTCGAGCCATGTGGATGAGTGTTAAAGTGGAGTTGCTAGACCGAATTCAGGATGTTCAGAAAGAAGCTTTACTGGTAACGAATATTAAAAAGGAGAGAATGGTTGGACAAATTAAGACTTTGACGGCCGGACCAGATGGAATATATAGACACGGGAATCGAGTTTATATTCCTAGTTTGGGGGACTTAAGAAATGTAGTGATGGATGAAGCACATAAGTCCAAATATACTATGCATCCAGGTAGTAATAAGATGTACAAAAATATAAAAGAGAGCTATTGGTGGCCTGGAAAAGGGCAGTAGCTAGCTATGTAGGGAAATGCTTGACATGCTTGAAAGTGAAGACATAACATCAAAAGCCGTCTGGAATGTTGCAACAAATGGAGATCCCAGTATGGAAGTGGGATATGATAACGATGGATTTTGTCACCAAACTTCCAAGGACGGTAAAGGGACACGATGCCATATGGGTAATTGTGGATCGACTAACGAAATCTGCTCACTTCTTACCGATCAACGACAAGTATACATTAGAAAGATTCGCCCAACTTTACGTCAATGAGATCGTGTCAAGACATGGTGTATCGATATCCATTGTCTCAGATAGAGATGCTAGGTTTACCTCGAGGTTTTGGTCAAGTTTTCAACAAGAAATGGGGACACGGCTGAACATGAGTACTGCATATCATCCTCAAACTGATGGCCAAAGTGAGAGGACGATACAAATGCTAGAGGATATGTTGAGAGCTTGTGTGATTGACTTTGGAGGTAGTTGGGACAACCACCTCCCGTTGATAGAATTTTCTTATAACAATAGTTACCACTCGAGCATCAAGGCGGCACCATTTGAAGCATTGTATGGCCGCAAGTGTAGAACCCCAATTTGTTGGGCAGACATTGGAGAGAGACAACTAGCTGGACCCAAATTAGTCCAACAGACATCTGATAAAATAGTACAGATCAGGGAGAGGTTAAAGGTTGCCCAAGATAGACAAAAGAGTTATGCGGATAGGAGGTGTCGACCTTTGGAATTTCAAGTAGGTGATAAGGTCTTGTTGAAAATATCGCCATGGAAAGGGGTCGTAAGATTTGGAAAGAAGGAGTATATCAGACCATTTGAGATAACCTCAAGAGTAGGAGCAGTTGCTTATCGGTTGAAACTGCCAAAGGAGTTAGGTGGTATTCATGATACCTTTCATGTGTCGAACTTGAGGAAATGTTTAGCTGACGAATCAACTGTTATGGATTTGGAAGACATCGAGGTTAACGACAAACTCGCTTATGTGGAAGAGCCAGTTGATATATTGGATAAAAAGAYGAAAATRMTAAGAAACAAAAGTATACCACTGGTATTAGTTAAGTATGACATGGGAACCGGAAGAAGAGATGAAAGCTAAATATCATCAATTGTTTTAGCGAGTATTAATTCTGAGGACGGAATTTCTTGAAGGAGGGAAGAGTTGTAAAACCCAAAAATTTCGAGTAATAAATAATTTATCTTCATTATTATTATTTTCATTTTTTTTATTATAAAACACACATACACGTACTTATATATATATATATATATATATGTATGTTAAATAAATAAGGAAATTAAAAGAATTTTCAAAATCGGATTAAAGGTGAAAGAAAAAGTCAAGATATGGGTGAAAATTATAAATTCGTGATAGTTAAGGGGTTGGGTCAGACGTAAACAAGTCCAAACCTGAAGGACCTATTTTGTAAATACACCATATTTCAAATTTTTCAAAAATTTGAAAAGGAAAATTCATTTGAAGCTTTCTATTGGTCTGAATTTTCAACTATTACGACAAAAAAAATACATATACATGTAGACAACACTTTTCTCTACACTTTTGCTTTAAGAAAACCGAACTTTCATCGAGTTTCGAAAGAGAAATCGAAGGTTGAAGTTCGGGTTCAAAAAGCTCCGTCTATTGACGATTGGAGGTAAAATTCTCAACCAAATTTCGAGTTCTTCATATGGATGGCTTCGTTTTTAGGTCCTCTATGAAACCTTAGTAGCCTTATGTCTCAAATTTGAGTTTTGAATGTTCGATTTTGAGTTTTTTACTGATTTTCGAGTAGTTTTAAGACCTTAACTTTAAATGAGCACATAAGACTCATTACTTGATGGTTTTCGTTGATTTTTGTTTCTATGGCTGAGGAAAATCATTTTCTAGAGATTTTGCAAAAAGAATCATCGAAAACGATGAAGAAACGAGGCCAAACGACCTGTTTTTTCGGCTGTCGACGTGATCGTTGCATCTGTTTAGTGTGGTTGATTGTTGGTATGTTGGGCCATGATTTTTGTTGGGCTTTCTCTTTTATTTCATTGATGTTGTGCCATAGATGCTTATTTGAGTATATTTTAGGCCCTTAATTCTTAGGGCTTAATTTGGGTACTTAAGGTATATGATTTTGTGAATTGATCCCAACTAATAAATTTCAGATTTAATTAATTAATTTATATTAACTAATTAATTTAATTTCTAAATTAGTTAATATATTAAACTGAATTAGTATTTAATTATTATATTTATTTATTTATTTATTTTTTGAATATTAGAATTAGTTAATTATTTATTTTCTAAGGAGGATGCTTATATAGATCATTAAATTATTTTGATGATTTAAGCGTCGTAATTTGAGTAAAGTAATTATTGTGATGTTTTAATTTAGAGAGATGAGATTATATGATACTAAAACGTTTTTTTTTGGATGCAATCGAGTTTTAGACTTGGGGCTTGACTAATGTTTGTCAGGGTTGACCTAGATGACCAAGGGTTGACCTTTGGCACGTTTGACCCATGTGGATATTAATGATGGGTCAAATAGAGTTGTTTGAGGCATATTACGATGCTCGGATACGAAGTTTGAGTTTAGGTTGGGTCAGAATGACAATAGTTGACTTTTTGAGAAATTAAAACGTTAATGAGATGTTATGGTATGAAATGTGTAGGCATTTGGTCAAGAGCGATCGGTAGTCAATCTATACGCAATCAGGTGAGTCTTCATGAGATTTCACTGGGATGCATACCTAARTACAAATTTATTTTTGCATGATATGAATTGTTGATGATGTGTACGTATGYWTGATATTTYAACTACATACATGTTWTGATATATTTTACATGTATGTTATTTTGTGAATGGTTATATGCTATGTGTTTAATCAGTTTTCGAATAACTCTAGCATGTTATTCCATATTAAAGTTTTATGATTCAAGGGTGGGCATTTGACCAGTAAGTCACGACCAGTATAAAACACGACCCGGATAAGTGGGTGATCAATTAAGATTGACATATCAACCCAGGGCGTGTTTGTGACTAAATGACCCATACCCGACTAAACATTATATGAGATCTCTTATTTGTAGTGTTTTAAATATATATTTTATTAAAGTTGTGACTTTTATTATAAAGCATGCATATATGCCATATATATATGTCAAGATATKATTTYATTCAYGYAAACCATGAACTCACTGAGCTTTATAAGCTGACTATAGTATGCATCTCAGGGCCAGGTAGTTCGAGGTTGGATAAGGGCAAAGGACACGCTTAGAGAGTTGCTAATTATCATTTTATTTTTAGTCTTTTGTCTAGCAGTATTGTGTCAATCTTTTGTAACTTAACCTGGTATGAGGTGGGTTAGAACTTAAGTTAATTTTTGGTTGATTCAAAGACTTCCGCTGTAAACGGTTTAAAGAGTTTTATTTTAGCCATCTTTTGGAGTATTTATTTAGGAATTTGTTTCAGATTACGTAACATTCTAAAAAAAAAAATGAGGGTGTTACATTCTTCTTCCACCTTTCTTCAGCGTTGGCTTTTTGAGGGACTGCGACATACCTGGACACCTTCTTGATCAGCTCGCTAATGATGTCTTCGATAATCGGCTTATGTCTGCACTTTGAGTGCTGAATGGCTTTCTCGGATCTCCAGCCATTCGCTGTAGCCATATTCGCCAAGGTAGTAAGGGTACTCGGTGACTGCCTCGAGATTATCCCTGGTGATGAGCATGGAAATCAGCAACCCACCGTCTTTTGTTCGTCCGCTGATGCTGACGCTTGTAATCGGATGAGGGCTGATCCTCTTGTTAAGGCTTGCTTCACTCCAGCGTTTGTCGCGTTTGGCCAGCTTCAGGTTCTTTTCACATTCAGCCTCTGCAATAGACAGAAGCTTAGCTTGGGCTTGGACAGCGTTCACCGGCTTTTTGGATTTTCTCTTGGGAAGAAATTTTACGGCTAGAGACTTGGCCAACTTTAAGATGTTCTTATTCTATTTCTTTTGAAGTGCAAGTTCTTCCTCGGCCTTGAGAGTCTCGAGTCTTTCAGCTTCGGTCAGGAAGTCAAACTTACCACAACTAGAGCTAAGAAGATGAATTTTTACTTTAGTTTGGCCGAGTGACTCCCTGAGCTAAGTCATCTGCTGGTCAGTAGGAGTGCTAGGGGTTGGGTTCTTAGGGACCCATTCCTCTAGCTAACCGCAGGTAGTCAATGGAATAGAAAGTTGGTACATGGAGGTGATGGTTATTTGGCTTGAGGACTCATCATACAAGGGTTCAAGGTGTTTGAAAAGTACCTTGAGGTTCCCTTCTTCAGTGACACCGTTTCCTTTCGACTTGGGTCCTTGGTGCATTTCTTGAGCAGCCTCATCTTCCCTTTTCTCCCCCTGGGATGTTGAATCCCTAAGGGCAACACCTTTAGTGGCAGCAGGACGCTGGTACTGGATGGTGAAGTCATCTTCATCGTCATCTTCGTCGTCGTCGTCATCCAGGTCGCTGTCGGAGTCAGGGAGGTCGGGCGATTCGCCTTCTTCTTCATCATCATCATTGTCTTTTTTCTCAACACCAACATTAGCTGCAGAGGTGATGGGAAGGTCATCGTCACGAGCTTCAGCTTCAGCTCGGACGACATCAACTTCCTAAGTTTCAGAAGCTTCACAAGAGGTTGGGATTTCATTGACAACTTTAGCGTCAGCTTCAGCTCTAGGAGCTTCAGCTTCATCTCTAGGAGCTTCAGCTTCAGCTTCATCAGTTGCTGGAGCGGCAGGTACAGGGGCGGTAGTAGCAGTAGATGGTCCAACGTCAAACCTTATCTCCCCATCTTTGGTGATGGCTCTAAAGCAATAGCCATAGAGTTGGTCGACACTTTGGATTTGTAGGACCATCATCTCCTCTAACCGCGTCAAAGCACTGGCTAGGCTAATCGTCGCTTCACGTGATTCATTAAGCTGAGCATGGTCATCATCAGTAAAAGAAGGAGAAGGCACTGGAACTGTGTGACAGAGAGCAACCAAAACTTGTTGCAGCAGCTCTGCTTGCTGGACATATTGGGTGTGTGCTTCATCTGCCTTGCTCGTAAGAGCAGCGATGGCCTCAGCATCGGCTTGAACAGCCATTTGAAGAGAGGAGAGCTGGCCTTTGACTTCTTAGACTTCAGCCTTGATGGCTGAGAGATCAGCAGCGACTTCGTCCCTGCGAAACATGTTCTTATGGACTTCATCCATCTTGATGAGGACAGTCTCAACTACTGGGAGGAGAAGCTTCACGTCTGTCACCATATCATATTCTTCCTCATCCATGGCTTGCGTTTCAGAAGGACCTGAAAAGGAAGAAGAGTGAGCATAAAGAAGCTCGAGGTTAGAAGAATTGAATGGATAGGAAGATGGAGTACCTAAGGGGTCTTCAGCATTATCTGAAGGATTAACGTTGGTTGGTTCCATGGTGCACTTGAAAGGATGAGCACAGTATGCTGAGGAGCTTTGAAAGGAGCTACCTTAGGTCCAGTGGTGGGTCTCTCATCATCAGGGAGGACTAGCATAGATGATTCATGGACACGTGTTGAGACCAATGAAGGAGTGGTGGAAAAGATGGCTGAGATGGTTGGTAGTGAGTGTTCAGCGGTGGCAGTGCTGATATTCACACCTTCAGTGATTTGGTTCACTGAGGTGGTTGGGTGAGGAGGCACTTGTACGACAATGATCCCAGATATCACTGAAGAACTAGGATGGTTGACTGAAATTTCCTCGGGGTTAAGGCTTCTTTCAATAGCTGAGACCTTTTAAGAGGTCACAGCCAGAGATAAGGTAGTCCCCTTTTTGGCCTTCTTGGTCCTCGAAGGACAACCAAGAGTTGGTTGAGATGGGCGTTTCGTAGAGAGGGTTGTGGTGGTTGGGTTAGACTTAGGGGGGGGGGAGGGGTTTCCCTTGTCTTTACCACCTGGGAAGGAGAAGGAGGAATTGAAGAGTATTGCACCACTGAAGATAGTGCAATATCTCCATCCCTGAGCTTGTGATCCAGAATTTTGGATCCAAGCCTGCAGACAGGAAGATTACCTTCCTTGGAGTATTTTTCGCCAAAGATCTTGGCGAAAACCATAGACAAAAAGTGGGTGTAGGGAACCACTTTCTCCCTCTGACGCTTGTTCAGCTTGAGTGCCAGGTCGTCGAAGATGACAACGGCAAAGTTGATCGGTTGGTGACGGATCACTGAGACGCCGATGGTGAGAGCAACCCTGGATGCTTGATCCTGGATGCCAGTCTTTCCACCCATTCTCTAGATGAAGTGAGAAAACATGAATTGCCATACCGCAAACATGCGGTTCTTCTCCATCTTGGACAGAGACTTGAGGGGCTCGCTGGACTCCTTCTTCATTGGCAATTGGTAGCCAAGGTCATCGAGGCAGACGATGAATTATTTAGTAGTAGGGTCGTTGGCGAATGGACCCTTTGGGAAGCAAAGAGCGTGCCTGAGAGTGGTCACGCCAAATCTTACAGTCATCCTATTGAAGGTGTAGGAGATTTTCTCCACCTGATGACCATTCTTGTTCTCTTCTTGCACCACCTTGGTAGTCATCCAGAACTGGGGACATCCTAAGGAATACGGCAGCGTCCTCATAGATTGTTTTGTTTGTGGGGATATCTAACAAGGCAATGTGATTGTTGGCCTTGAAGGAAACATCTTTCACAGAGAAGTTCACATTCTTCGCAGCCATTTCTATTTTTGTTAAGAGATAAGAAAAGAAAACAGTTTATATTAGTAGTCCAAGATTTGTTTGTGATCTTTTTAAGTTTTAGAACAATAAAACTTCTTTTGAAAAATCCATAAATAATATATTAGGGTTTTTCAAGTAGAATAGTGTTTATGAAACTTTTAGATTATAACTACGAGAGAGAATGAGTTATTAATCTTTTTGTTTGTGTTTTAATATAACAAGGTTCGTAAAATGTCAAACAACAGTTTCATAAGAAAAAGAAGAACAGTTCAAAGTTTAAAGAAACTTATCGACCTTAGAGTTTTTGAGAAGGTCGAAGGATTCGAGTGTTCTTGAGAGTTCTTTGCTTGCAATTTCTTTTTGGCAGAGGTTCATCAAAAGAGTTTGAAAGCGTAAAGAAAATATGAGTGAAGAGATCTCATATTTATAGGTAGAAGAAAGAAAAGAAATAGGAGAGAGGAAAATACGACTGTTGAGGAAATGCCATGATAAGAAATATGGCGCGTTCTCATCCATGATTGGATGGAAGTTATAGCAGGTCCCGTGTGTCAAACCTTTTTGCGCGTCTTAAAGTGATTCGTATTGGTAACAGAGAATGTCGTCATTAAGACGGTTCATTAACTATTTCTTTTAAAACAAAAAGGTTTTAAGAAATTTCAAGAGTCACATTCAGTGATAGGAGAATCACTGAATAAAAACCTTTTAAAACATTTGATCACTGAAGAAGAAAAGCATCAGTGATGGTTTGTTTTAAGAAATGAAAAATATCTTAGAAGAATATATTTTCATAAAAAGTATTAGTGATAAGAGAATCAATGAAACTATCTTTTTAAAAACATTTGAATCATTAAAGGTAGAAAGGTTCGGTGATCATTTTGATATTAAGAAAAAGATAAGTATAAAAGAGATATATTTACATAAAAATGTTCAGCGATAGAAAGAATCACTTAAACAAACTTTTAAAACGTTTTGATCATTGAGGAAAGAAAGCTTCAGTGATAGTTTTAAGTTTTAAAGAACAAGAACAAGTATACATACCTTAGAGAGAATAAATACATTTACTCGAGAGTTCAGTGATAGAGATAGAACAGTGAATCATTTCACTTACTGATTGATGCGTGTAGCTGAAAAAGATTATTCTTCAGCGTTTAGCATTCCCAGTTCGCTGATCAAGATGTTAAATCTTGTCTCATCAAGAGGCTTGGTGAAAAAGTCAGCGAGTTTTTTTATGATTTTAGTCAAGAACACCAAAACTTTTCAGAAATCACAAATTTCATCAGATCTTTAAAAACAGATGTTCAAATCACGAAAACATGTGAATAACAAAGATTCACGAACCAAATACGCACACAACTATCATCATTTTAACATTTAAACACCGAAAAATGAAAGATTTGAGAAGAAAATTATGAAAAACTTGAAGAACACTTCAAGAACAATATATGAAGGTGAAGAACAAAAATGATTTTCCATAAATTATGCATTTTTGATGATTTTCTTCCAAGGATTTCATTACAAATCCGCTCTGATACCAATTGTGTGTCCGTTTCTATGATCAATCTTCAATAACATCAAGAACAATGGCAATCTTCATAAGAACACTTGAGAGAAAAAGTCAAACTGGTCAATATGGTTTATTCCTCTCAATTATACGTAATGTTTACAATAAGCTCTCTCTCTCTCTCTCTCTATCTCTCTATCTCTTTCTCTTTTTCTAAAATCCTTTACAAGACCTATTTATAGGTCAAACTATAAAAGCACATGTCAAAGTCAAACAATGACTTACAAAGTCAAACATTCTACAAATACAAATATAAACCTTCAAGACGAATACATTTAAGATCTAAAAATCAATCCTAATAAAAGTTCAATATCATCATTCATAACATGATCTTTGATAAAATCATATCTGATCTCTATATGTTTGGTCTTTGAGTGAAGTACAGGGTCGTTTGCAATTACAATAGCACTAGTGTTATCACAATAGATAGGAATCTTTAAGAATTGAAGATCGTATTCATTCAGCTGGTTTTTCATCCAAAAGACTTGTAGATCCCACTTTAAACAATCTTCATGAAAGCTTCAAATCATCAATGGCAGATCTGTATATATCTAATAAGAACATATGAGAGTAGAGAGAAAAGGTCAACACCCAAATCTTGGTCAAACCTTTATTACATAAATCTGATTTTACAATTGAGAATCCTACTAAAATTACAAAGAAAATACCCTTTATATAGGGTCAAACATAGAGACAAAGTCAAAGTCAAACTATTCTATGAAAAGTCAAACACGATGACTTTTATACAATTATAGACAAAATTAAGTTTCAAGAAGAATATAATTTTACACTGATTTTCAGTCCTAACATTCGCCCCTTTGTATTTAGACTTGAAATAATTTCCACGCTTTGAGTCTCGTTTGAACTTTGTAGTTTTAAGCACTTTATGTCTTCTTCAAACAATCTCCAACTTAAAATCTTCAGACAATCATTTCTTGAGAAAGATCTTCTAACATTCTCCCCCTCGAATGTAGAACAGTGATGATCTTCTCTTTTGACCATATAGATCAGAAACAATAACGATCTTCGGAATTGATCTTCAGCAAACTGTTGTAAAATTGATCTTCACATTCAACAACTCTCAGACATTGTAGCACCGGAATAATTTTCTATGATAATCTCCAGTCGCACCCCTTTTGAGTCTTTTGCCAATTTTGATGTTACTCCTCCTTGATCTTTACAACAAATTCCCTTTATAATGTTTGGAATTGGACATTTCATTCATTATTACATACTCCCCCTTATGATAAATGAGAATCATGACATCATACACAAGAATGAATGAAATTTCCCACGAAAGTCGTCAATTCATGAAATTGTAAGTAGATCTTTTTGTTAGACCCCATAACTTATAAGTGTAAAAGTAATGAAGAACAACAAGTGATGAAGAACAGAAGACCGATGAAGACGATAAGGCAATAATTACTAAGTCTGAAGAACAATTAGAGGATCGATGAACAACCAGAGATGCGATGGAAAGAGCATCTTCATCACCCCTCTGGTCAACAACACTTAGAGTTTTCTTCAGCAATTCAACCAGAGGCATATGATGAAGAACTGAAGATAAGGTTGAGTCATCATCCCATGAAAGACAGCTGGAGATGACAAATCGACAGCTGGTTTTCAAGTTTATCTCGATTTATAGTTTATCCATAGTTTAGATAAACTTTATCCGTTAGTAGAAGATTAGCTAAATAGTCTCACTAGATAGT
>NW_020201219.1:0-4445 GCF_001531365.2 Cynara cardunculus var. scolymus | reverse complement strand
AGGATACGAATGGTGAATTTTCTGGAAGGGATGGACATAAATCTTCTGCGATCTGTCATGGAGGGTCCCTATGTTCCACAGACTCTTGTTCCAAGAGTTCCAGGAACAAATACAACAGCAGAAATTCTCGCTTACTACATGCCCAAGGACGAAAAAATTGGGATGAAGACGACATAGAGCGTGTTGAGACCGACAAAAAGGCCAAAAGATTAATAATTATGGCCATACGCAATGAAATCTTCCAATCCTTTGACGCATGTTCCACAGCCAAGGAACTATGGGATGAGCTGACAAGCCAATTGGAAGGAGGAGCAAAAACGAAGAAGAACCGTAGAGCTCAATGTCTCAATGAATACACTAACTTCAAGGCTCTTCTTGATGAACCGATTCAGAAGACGTATGATAGTTTCAACACATTGATTAATCAATGTCGCCGAAACGATATCTCTAGAACAAAGGAAGAAAACAATGTTTTATTCCTTAACAGTCTCGGCGATAAATGGACACAACTGTCTAAGTCCTGATTTCAATGTCCCTTCAAGCAAATCAGGACTTAGATGGCTGGTCACTCCATGACGTATACGGAACGATTGCTGCACAAGAGAATGACATCTTGAATAAAAAGGTGTCCATCGGTGGACCCCTGGCTCTAACAGCTGAAGAAAAGGATGTTTCAAGGACTTCCACCAAAGACCACAAGAAGAAAGGAAAAAAGCACTAGTGGTGGAATCAGAGTCTGAAGATGAAACATCTGAATCAGATGATGATATCAAAGCCTTTGCCAAATCTCTGGCCTTGATAACAAAGCAGTTCCAGAAAAAGTTCATCAAGAAACCTTATGAACGAAGAGAGTTCAAGAAGGAGAGGTACCAGCCATCCTATGAAAAGAAGCCATCTAAATTCCATCAAAAGGAAGACAAAAGAGATGGAAGAGAAGAGAGAGAATAAAGAAGAGAAGAAAGAAGAGAGGAAAAGAGAGAGGACAGAGATGGAAGGAAAAATGACCTCCGCTGCTTCAGGTGTGAAAAATCGGTCATTTTTTCAAAGAATGCAGAGGACGACTGGTAAAGTATGCTGACTACTACAAGAATAAATACAAGTACATTCCTAGAGAGCGAAGCCTGATGGCTGAGAAAGAAAACTGGGTGTCTGATTCTTCATCCGATGAAGAAGACAAAGCACTCATATGTCTAATGGCCACATCCAATGATGAATCTGCCTCTGACATTGATAATCAGGTATGTGAGTCTACATCCAAAAACATCAACTCGGCTCCATCAGAGCTAGAGCTAACGGTAATAAAGCTTTCAGTGGACTTTTTAAAATTAAAAGAAAAATTAAGCTTTGAAAAATCTGAAAGAATTAAAGCTAAAAAAGAAGTTAGTTTCTACAAAAGAGAAACTAATCTTCTAACCGAAGAAAAAGATAATCTGATGAAAGAAAAGACTCGCATCACCGCTCTTAAAAAATCAGAGGAAGAAAAAAACTTCTGGAAATAAACAAGCGAGTAACCAAAGACTTAGAAAAGAAAACAAAGGCCTTAAAACAATCCGAGGCAGAGAGACTAAACTCAGTTGCCCTTAAAGATTTCTTTCAAAAAGAAAGGGAGATTCTTCACCAGAAGCTTCAAACCAATGAACTTCTGATGAAGAAATACAAAGATGCCCAAGATGTTTATGAAAATTTAAATGGTGAAACGGACACTCAAGGGATTGGATTCAATGAATTGGACTTCTTCATCGAACCAAAGAAATCCACCCTTGAATCCACATTCAAACATGGATGCATTCAAAAACCCGACTTTTTCCCAAAACCAAAAGCAAATTTTAAAAGAGTTAAAGTCGATGAAAAAACTGTCGTTTCAAGACAGGATTTTGAAAATGTGGTGTACGAAAGCAGTACATGTAAGAATACTGATGAAACGAATGACACCTCCAAATCAGAGATCGATGGAAACCCTATGGTCAAACCAGAGTCTCTGGGTGTCAATTCCGCTTCATCAGTAGGTACTGTTGATGAAAAGAAGAATCCTAATGAGGAACCATCAGCTGATGAGTCGATGAACCATCCGGGTAAAACCGAAAGTTCAGCTAAGTCAGAACCGATGGAACCTCAAACAGATCACTTTGAAGCATCAACCTCTAAACCCACAAACATCCATGCTAATTTTGATTTTGAGAAATCAGCGAGAGACTTTCTAGATTCCGAATCTGAAGAGGAAACAACATGTGAATCACCAATAATCATTAAGGATAAAAAGCCTAAAAACTTCAAATCCTCAGTGAAAACTGATGTTCCACCATCGATGAAATCTTCGAACAAAGGAAAGGGAAAGCTGAGAAATAGCAACTCTGCCAAAGATAACTCACAAGGCCCTAGTACACCCTTTAAGTTCATTAAGTTTACTCGTGAACAAAAACAGAAGTGGCCTGCCTCTGAGAAAACTGACCACCACTTTTCCTCTCATTCAGCTGAAGAAAAACATACCTTCCTCAGGAGAAAAGAAGTAAAGACAAAGATCCCTTCACATAAAAAATCCGAACTAGATAGGGAGTTTGTAAAGACAACCAATGCTAGGACAGGATTTACAACCCCCGCATTTACTTCTTTATTTTCAGCGAATAAAAAGAATGCTAGACATTCATGCCCAAAATACAATAATCGTCAATGTTTAGCTCTTTTACAAAACCTGAGGAATCACATGTTGACACATCACTGCATATTCTCCCAACACGTATATCGCTACAAAGTTAAACCAAATGAGAACGTGAAAAAGTCCAAATCCGAGGGCAAAGGAAATACTAAAAAATCCAAGCCTTCAAAGGCTAAGGGTGATGAAAAGATAGTGGTATATCTTACTAACAAACGTGGACCCATTAAGAAATGGGTACCTAAAACCCCTTAATTTGTCTTGCAGGACCAGCATGTGCAACCATGGTACATGGATTCCGGTTGCTCCAGGCACATGACTGGTGACAAGAGTCAGCTGACCTCCTTCATCGATAAATCTGGTGGTTCTGCGACTTTTGGGGACAACAGCAAGGGTACAATCAAGGGATATGGCACATTCATCAAAGGAAACATCTCCATCAGCAAAGTGGCCTATGTTGAAGGTTTAAAGCACAACCTACTAAGCATAAGCCAGTTCTGCGACAAAGGTCTTGAAGTCAGGTTTCGCAAAGGTTTCTGCATCATCGAAACAATGCCAGGTAAAACAATCATTAAGGCAAAAAGAGAAGGAAATCTCTATCTTCAAGATTTTGCATCTTCTACGGATTAAGACATCCTCTGTCTTGTATCTCATAAGAGAGATGAAAATTGGCTATGGCATCAAAGATTCTCTCATCTCAACTTTGATGCACTACAAAAACTAGCCACTCAGAAGCTGGTCAAGGGAACTCCGGATCTTAAATTTGAAAAAGATCATCTATGCTCGGCTTGTGAGATGGGAAAGCAAAGACGAGCCTCACATAAAACCACGTTAGAAACTTCCTGCACCAAGCCTTTGGAGATGGTACATATAGATCTCTGTGGGCCAATATCAATTCAAAGTCTCTCTGGAAAGAACTACATGTTGGTACTGGTCGATGAATACTCCAGATACACCTGGGTTGAATTTGTAAAGAAGAAATCAGATGTTCCAGACCTACTCATTGGAGTGATGAAAAGGCTCCAAGTCCTTCTACAACGTAAACTAATAAAAGTTAGAAGCAACAATGGAACTGAATTCAAAAATGCAAGAATCAATGAATATCTCATTAGTGAAGGCATTTCACAAAACTTCTCAGCAACTAGGACTCCACAACAGAATGGAGTGGTAGAAAAAAAGAACAGAACCCTCGTGGAAGCAGCAAGGACCATGCTTGCTTCATCGGAGTTACCCATCGCATTCTGGGCTGAAGCTATTTCCACTGCGTGCTTCACCCAGAACCGATCTATCATCAATAAAAGGCAACAGAAGACACCCTATGAGCTCATCAACCAAAGAAGACCTAATGTCAAATATTTTCATGTATTTGGATGCAAATGCTTTGCACTTAATGATAGAGAATATCTTGGCAAGTTCGACAAGAAAGCTCATGAAGGGATCTTTCTGGGCTAGTCTCAAACTGTCAAGGCCTACAGAGTCTACATCAAAAGGACAAGAATTGTCATTGTTGATCCTCTCTCTCAGTGATTTGATGATAATCCCTTTTATCTATCGATGTAATTTTGTTTCTGTATTTTCAGTTCCAGCGATCAGACACTGAGTATGTTCAGTGATCGCTGAAGAACTTGCTTTGTAAATATCAGAGACACAATACTTCAAGAAGACAACACTCACACCAAAGAACCTTCAGCGAATGTCGAAGACTGAAACTGAAGATTAGAGACTGGCGAGTACGTTATCTGAAACGGTATTCAGTGATTACGAACCTTTCTACATATGTGTGAAGACTGCTCTA
>NW_020201218.1:71190-72650 GCF_001531365.2 Cynara cardunculus var. scolymus | reverse complement strand
AGTGAAGAAAAATGTCAAAATTGAGAAATTGGGCTTTTGTGCATTATTGGTTTGGTTTTATAAAAAAAAATTGTATGAGGGTGGGCTTGGGCTCTTTATGGCTGGCCCCTCCCCTCTCATTCCTCTCCTTCCATACATAAATTACATCAATTCCCTTTAATCCTCATAATTCCCTTATTCAAAATTCAAAACTCTTTCATCTCTCTCCCTAGAAAACCCAAGAGTCACTTTGAAGACCATCCTCTTCTCCATCTCATTTCAGCCGAATTTTCTTAACATCTTCATCATCTTGGCATGTTTTGAAGCTTCAACAATTATCTCATACAATACAAGGTAATATCTTCATTCCTTTTTACTTTTTCTCGTATGTTTTGGGTAAAAAACCCACTTTATTGCATTCTTTATCTTCTATTCTTCATGTTTCRAAAATCTTGAGTTTCAAGGTGAGATTATACACCAAAAACATGTAAAAGTGTTTATTTGATGGTGGTAATCCATGACCCAAACGTTATAACTCAAATAGATAGAAAGAAATCATGATTTTATGTGGTTTATTTCACAAAAACTTCATATTTGGTGCTGACAGATTTTGTGTTTGTGCACAAAATCGTCCATATCTTTTAAATGGCTTGTTCAAATGTTATGAGGTTTCTTTTAAACGTTTAATTACTGAGTTGGGGTTGCAATGCATTTGGTCTCACTCAAAATCATTGCGTTTTGACCCCACAAATGCTCAAAACGTTATATCTATGCATATGAGATTTTCCAGTAGGTAAACCCTACTTTGAATGGTCATAACTTTCTGGATAATCATCCAATATTGTTGATTTTTCTTCTGGATTTTATTTTAATGAGATACCATTCAAATACCACCGATTTCACTCGATATGGTGGTGATTTGATGTTTCATTTACTTAAAATAAAATGAACATGCAATCTGTCCGATTTTGACAGATTTGTATGTGTGTTCCATCGATCATATATCTCTCTTAACTCAATGAAAAAGGATGATTCTTCTTTTGAGAGTTAAATTTATGGATTGTCTCCTAAAAGCAAGTGGAATCACATAAAATTATGGAGTTTTGATCTCCAAACAYSTAAAASTCTAYAGGTGTGTAAACTGTGAGACCACCAGTAGGTAACTTCTAATTTGTATGCTAGTATCTTTTTCCTTGTTTGTCCTTAATGTATGATTCTTCTTCTAAAACATTCTTTTATGAGTTAGGATTCATTTGAATCTATTCTCACTCAAAAATACGATGTTTTGAGGCATGAACCGATTTTTATAAGTTAGGTGTGCAATCTGTCAATTGATGGCAGATGTGTGCATGTGACTTTAAGGTGTCATATCTTCCTCTCAACTCATCCAAAATGAGTGATTCTTAGTTTAAAAGTTTAGTATAAGTGTTAGGTTTCCAATCCAACTTGAATCTTTGCAGAACACCAAGTAGAACTCTTTT
>NW_020201218.1:58031-70834 GCF_001531365.2 Cynara cardunculus var. scolymus | reverse complement strand
ATGTATATTTGGACTATGGATAATATTTTGGAACAAAAGTGGACAAATATGGACTTAGGCTTATTTAAACCCCATAGGTAGAGATGAATCAATAAGTGATGATTTTGGTTATTCCTATTGATAGGGAACCGTTGAGTTAGCACGGTATTCGGATTGCATTGCTTTGTCTTACAAAGCTTTATATTGAAAGGTGAGTTTCACGGCCCCTTTTTACTAATTTCTCGTTTTGGGGTGAAAAGCATGGTTAACGAATGTTTGATAGATTTATATCGTTATATGAATCTTGTTATGAGCTTTTAAATTSTACACACTATTGATATGTTRAGTAAAGTCCCTGTTTACACTACTATTAACTCTTTCKAGCCTATGATTCTTGTGGATAGYGCTATTTGGTTGTCATACCCACCTTGTTGCCGTTGAGTAGGGGTGCACTTGGTCATTAAATTTGCTCTACCCATGTGACAYGAAGCGGTCACCTCTGAGGTAGTCCGTTAGGAGTGCTACCCATGTGGCATGAAGTGGTCACCGCTGAGGTAGTTCGGCATGAGTTCTACACATGTGGGGTTCGAGTCCCCACCGCTGAAGTAGTTCGTGGGGCGTTTCTAGGTTTAGTAGTGGCTCAACATTATAAATCATGTGTATGACGTGTTTTTAAGTCTTTGCTCATAAATTTTATAACTGGGATTGCTGCATTTAAAAATCATTTTATGCATATAACATCTGTGAACTCACCAACTCTTGAAGTTGACACTTGTTTGACATGCTTTTTCAGGGTAAGAAAGATTTTCGGTGACACATGTTTGAAGACGTGTCACATTTAGAAATTTCAATCTTATTTTATGTTTAGTGTTGCAAACTTGTATTTGGGATTGTAAACTTTAATTATTTTGTATTTATGTTTTAAATTGTATGGTTGTGTTGTTTATACACTATTGCTATGAGACTCTVCCTGCCATACCCCGTGTTTCCGCTTTAGCGGGGTGCGACAATGTATTTTATGTATGTATGCATGTGTAGTCGCCTTTCCTTTTATGGAAAGGGTATAAATATGAGAAGAGATTCAAAATTAAGTTTTTCTTGCCATATGGGAAACTTGAGAGAGAGTTGGGAGAAAGAATCCTGCGGATTGCTTATATTGACTTGGAACCAAAGTTGATTCATATTTGCTAAATTACTTAAGGTGAGTGGTTTTAACCTCTCCTGCATATTGAATTATGTTTTTGTTCTAAAAAATATGTTGATCGGATTAGATGCATGTCCGGTCATAGTATTGAGCGGATGGAAAGTTAGAATGATTTTGGAATTATGAATCCAGTCATAGTCTTGACCGGAGAAGTGTGAGTCCGGCTAATATGCCGTCCGGATACGTTCTAGTCTGGCTAACGTTCTGTCTGGATACGTTCTACTCCGGCTAACGTGCCATCCGAATACGCTCTAGTCTGGCTAATGTGTCATCCGGGTACGTTCTAAATCTGGCTAACGTGCCGTCTGGGTACGTTCTAATACGGCTACAAGGTCATCCAGGTTCCTTGACTGAACATTAGCTATAGTGTTTTTAATTCAAGTGTTGGCCGGATTTGTTTCAGCCTTAATGGAAGTGTTGTCCGGATAAGTAATCCATCCAAAGCTTGACCGGATATGAAGTCCGACTAAGATTGTTTTGTTGACCGGATTGTTGGGGGTTAACCGGATATGTAATCTGGCTAAAACAAATTTGATGACCAGATAAGTTGATAAATTTTTTATTCAAAGTTGAATTATGTTAATGGCATTTTGTTCCTTTCTAAAAAAATGGTAAAGAAAGAATGTTCAGTGTTTGTTTTGAAAATGTATTTGGTTAAAACTATAGTTGATGTTCCATTAGGAAGTTTATGACTTTGGTCTGTCTTGATTGGGAATAATCTGAAAATTTTGATGAGGAAATAAGGGTGGCATACCAAGGAGAGGTTCGCTTTGAAATAAGTGTGGCATATCAAAGAGAGGTGTACTTTGGCATAAGGGTGGCATATCAAGGAGAGGTGTACCTTTGGATATAAGGGTGGCATTCGTGTATGTGTTTATTAATATAACTCTTACTGTTATATCCTTTAAGATTAATATGGCTCCGAGTCCTTATTTTTTTGTGATTTAAAGATTCAGGAACATGGTTCTTATTAGAAATAGTATTAAAGTTAATGAGGAGAAGATAACTAGATTTTGGCCAGAGGCTTTGAATAATCGTGTTTCTAATGAAAATGTTTAGAGATGAGTTATGTGGAACCTGAAAGGTTCTAGCCTGTTTATGCTTAAATAAATTTTTTCTGAACTCAGATATTGGCTTTGAAAATGAGTAGGGCACTGGTAGATGTGAATTACATGATTATGTATCTGTTTACATGAAAAGTTAATTTTAAATAAAGATTTTGGTGATCTCACCCTACAATTACATGGGAAAAGGGATCTCACTAGACCTTCCAGTCTAACCCTCATTTTGTATTTCTAATATGTGTTGTAGGAACTGCTGGGTTACACGAAGGTAAGGGGAAGGGGAAAATGTAATATTTTTTTTATGTGCATATCTGTGTGAAGTTCAGTTTGTGATAAGTCTAGTATTGCAAATGAATGTTGACCAATACAAGAACTTGTATTTTGGAATTTTTGCACTATGTATTTTGTACGATAATTTCTTGTCCTTTGGGACCTAAGAGGTGTAATACATGTATTTCTTTTGAATGAACTATGTGTTACATGCAATATATGATGTGGGGTGTTACAAAAGTGGTATCCGAGCTTGCGTTTAAGGGATTTAGGTATTTAATGCATGATATATAGACTTAAACTATTCATTGCATGTTAGGGGTCCCAGACATAGTTGGCACCATTGGAAATAAATATGATAAGTTAAAAGAAAAGTGTGTAAGGTAAATTCGAATGACATCTAGCCAATGTAATTATGAATTTATAGGTACATATCTGAACTTAGATAGTTCATTATATTTGGGAATGTGAATATGTGATTATTAATATTGAAATTTCCAGATGTCTAGCCGAAGTCGAAGATCTGAAAGGATTGCCCGCCCTAATCCTGATGATACGGAGAATTCTCCTATCAATTCTCCTTTTAATACTTATGAGGATAGAGGTAGAGGAAGAATTAGAGGGAGAGGGCAAGAAAGGAGTCAAGCTAGAGGTAGAACTAGCCGAGCTGAGACTCATACTGATCACGGAGAATCTCACTCTAGAAATACCAATCAAGAACAGATGCCTCAGTCAGAGTATGTAACTAGAGATATGTTGGTAGAGGAAATGGGAAAGTTAAGGGAAACCTTCACGTCCATTATGGGGATACCTGCTAGGGTTGAAATATAGAGAGTAAAAATAAATCCCTCTGTTCCGGTTGCACACATCAAAGAGGGAGATATTAAAATGATTCTGACATTCAAACCACCCACATTCTCTGGAAAAAGAAATCTAGTTAAAGCTATATGCTGGATCAAAGAGATTGAGTCTGTGTTTCAACTCTATCAAGTGTTCGGAAACAGATAAAGTTCGGTTTGCCGTTTTTGTATTGAAATCTAATGCCTTATTCTAGTGGGAAGTCGAGTCTTTAGCTAGAACGAATGTTTTACAAACGTTATCTTGGGCAGAATTTGCGAACAAATTCAAGGATCAATTCTATCCCAAGACAGATGTAAGACAGATGGAGGAGGATTTCCTAAAATTAGAGCACGGTACTGGAACTGTTCAGGAATATACCAAAAAGTTCATCGAGTACTCCGGATTTGCTAAGCATTACATGTCGTTAGAATCCAGGAAAGTGGAAAGATATATTTGGGGTTTAAAGCCTTCAATTCACGAATTTTTTATTGCTATGAATCCTACCACTTTCTCATTGACTGTGGATGCGATAGAAGTCATTGAAAAAAATAAGAACATGTAGGAAGAGGGAAAAGTTGTTGATAAAAGAAAATAGGAAGGACCTTCACCTGATTTTCGAGGGTCAAAGTCAGTAAGATCTGATAATAGATCTGTGTAGAAGGTTAGTGAAAGAGCTTGCGCCCAGTGTTGATAGATTCATCAGGGTGATTGTAAGACGGACCTGAGAAAATGCTACATCAAGAAGTTGTCTGATTAATAGAAGGTGTTTTAATTGTAAGTCACCGGCTCATATTCGACGCAACTGTCACTGTTAAAGACTCCGCAGTTGACTATGGGAAGTAATTGTATCGAGTGCTCATGGAAGACCCAATGTACCTAGAGGAGGGCAAGAAGGGATGCGGGGTCGGTCATTCTAGATGACAAAGAATGAAGCCGAGGCCACACCTGACATGGTAACAGGTACATTTCTTTTAAATTTTATACATGTTATGGTGTTATTTGATTTGGGTGCAAATTTTTCGTTTGTATCACCTTCATTTACTGAATTTGCATGTATGACTTTTGTGCCACTTGCCGATATATTAGTAGTTGACACTGCTAATAGTCAAGAACATGTTGCTTATGTGTTCAGTAATTGCATAATTGAAATTGAGGGGTGTGGGCTGCCGATCTAACTGCTCCTAATACCAATGAAAGAATTCGATGTTGTGGTGGGAATGGATTGGTTTGCAGAGAATCGGGCAAGTATTCTTTGCAACAAGAAAATGATCCGTATTGATTTGTCGGGGAAAGAACCAATTGTTATTTATGGTGATCGGCAGGATCAACATATTAACTTGTTAGCGGTTCTAAAAGCCCGAAAGTGTATTTAGAAGAGATGTCAGAGTTATCTGGCCTATGTGGTAGATACAAAGAAAGAGAAAGATAAGCAAGAAATGATTCCTGCTGTATGTGATTATCTGGAAATTTTCCCAGAAGATTTGACTGGTCTTCCACCAAATAGATCTATCGAGTTTAGGATAGATCTGGTACCCGGGGCAGCGCCAGTGGCAAGAGTACCGTACCGGCTTGCGTCGTTAGAGCTGAAAGAGTTGGTTAATCAGTTCAAAGATCTTTTTGACAAGGGTTTCATCAGACCTAATACCTCACCTTCGGGTGCTTCAGTTCTATTTGTCAAGAAGAAAGATGGATCAATGCAAATGTGCGTTGAATAAATTGACAATTAATAATAAGTATCTTTTACCAAGAATCAATGATCTATTTGATCAGTTGGTGGGAGCAAGTTATTTTTCAAAAACCGATTTGCGGTCAGGATACCCCTAGTTAAACGTCAGAGAAGAAGATATTGCCAAGACTGCTTTTCGAACTCGATATTTGCATCATGAGTTTTTGGTTATGCCTTTTGTCCTGACCAATGCTCTTGCAGCTTTCATTGATCTCATGAACCAAGTATGTAGTGAATATCTCGATAAATTCATCATTGTGTTTATCGATGATATTCTTATATACTCAAAAGCTGAAGAAGAGCAAGCTGAGCATCTTCATTTAATTATTGAGCTTCTAAAGAAAGAAAAGTTGTACGCTAAATTGTCCAAAAGTGAAATCTGGTTAAGAGAAGTTCAATTTCTGGGTCATGTTATATATCTGAAGCAGGAGTGAAGGTTGATCTTGCTAAGATTGAAGCCGTAGAAAAATAGGAGGCACCGTGAACTCCTTTGGAAGTCCATAGTTTCTTAGGGTTAGTAGGGTATTGCTGGAAATTCATTCAGGATTTCTTCAAGATTGCAGTATCGTTGACGAAGTTAACATGGAAAAATGTTAAGTATCAGCGGGAAGAATAACAACAGAAGACATTTCAGTTATTGAAAGATCGCATATGCAACGCTCCAGTTTTGTCTCTGCAAGAAGGATCAAAAGATTTCATGGCCTACAGTGATGCTTCGAAGCTGGGTTTGGGATGTGTTCTAATGTTGAGGGGGAAAGTAATTGCTTATGCATCCAGACAGCTAAAAGATCATGACAAACAATATCCAACACCTCACATGGAGCTTGTAGCCATAGTTTTTGCTCTGAAAATTTGGAGACACTATTTGTTGGGGACTATGTGTCTGATCTTTAAGTGATCATAAAAGTCTCCAACACTTACTCAATCAAAAGGAGCTAAACATGTGGCAACGACGATGGATTGAGGTGGTAATGATTATGACTATGAAATCCTTTACCATCCAGGGAAAGCTAATGTGGTAGCAGATGCCTTGAGCAGAAATGGGAAGAGTGGTATGATCAGGGTTGTGGCTATGAGAATGAATCTATTGTCAGATCTTCACAGTGAGATTGCAAAGTGTTTGGGGGAAGCTGCTAAAGAAGATAACTTCAAGTCTGAATGATTGGGTAAACTGATTTCCACCTTGGAAAAGAATAATAATGAACTTTTATGTTTTCATGATCGAATTTGGGTTCCGTGCTATGGGAATATCCGAGAGATTATTTTGAATGAAAGTCATAAATCCTGGTATTCTATTCATTCTGACACTAATAAAATGTATAAAGACATAAAACCATTATATTGTTGGCCTGGATTGAAGAAAGACATAACAAAGTATTTGGAGCGATGTTTAACATGTTTGCAAGTGAAAGTTGGACATCAAAGACCACATGAGAATTTACAGTCATTAGAAATTCCTATGTGGAAGTGGGATCATATTATGATGGATTACATAATGAAATTGCCTCGAACTATAAAGGGATATGATGCCGTATGGGTGATTGTGGATCGTTAGAAAGATTAGCAAGGATTTATATTAAAGAGATCGTGACCACACATGGGGTTCCGTTGTCTATCATCTCAGATAGAAATAATCGATTTACCTCAAAATTCTGGGAATGTTTTCGAAAAGCTTTGGGTTCTCAGATTCGGTTTAGCACGACGTATCATCCACAGACTGTTGGGTAGAGTGAAATAACAATTGAAACTCTTGAAAATATGTTGAGGGCATGTGTTATAGATTTTGGGGGATCGTGGGAAGATCATTTGCCGTTAATTGAATTACTGTATGATCGTAAGTATAGAACGCCGTTGTGTTGGAATGAAGTGGGTGAAAGAAAATTAACTGGGCCAGAAATTGTTCAAGTCACTTCTGAGAAAATTAAGCAAATCCGAGAAAAAATCAGAATAGCTCAAGACCGTTAAAAGAGCAATGCTGACAAATGTCGTAAGTCGATTGAATTTCTTGTGTGAGATTATGTGATGCTGAAGGTTTCACCATGGAAAGGGTAGTCAGATTCGGTAAGAGAGGTAAGCTCACTCCAAGGTATATCGGGCCATTCAGAATTTGTAAGCAAATCAGAATAGTTACGTATCAACTACAATTACCTGAGAAAATTAGTTTGATTCATAACACTTTCCACGTATCTAATCTGCGGAAGTGCTTGGCAGATCCTAGTCTGGCAGTTCCTCTACCAGAAGTCAGGATAGATAGTAAGCTGARTTTTGTAGAAACCCCAGAAGCAGTAATTGATTGGAAAATCAAGGTTCTGCGGAATAAAGATGCATTTATGTTTTTGTTCTTAAAAATATGTTGATCGGATTAGATGCATTTCTAGTCATAGTATTGACTGGATGGAAAGTTAGAATGATTTTGGAATTGCTAATTGGGTCACAGTCTTGACTAGAGAAGTGTGAGTCCGACTAACATGTCGTCCGGATACGTTCTAGTCCAGCTAACGTGCCGTCCGAGTACGTTCTAAATCCGGCTAACGTGTCGTCCGGGTACGTTCTAATCCGGCTACAAGGCCGTCCGGGCTCCGTGACCGGACTTGAGTTATAGTGTTTTTAATTCAAGTGTTGAATGGATTTGTTTCAACATTAATGGAAGTGTTGTCCGGATAAGTAACCCGACCAAAGCTTCACTAGATATGAAGTCCGGCTAAGATTGTTGTGTTGACCGGATTGTTGGGGGTTGACCGCATATGTAATCCGGCTAAAAAAAATTTGATGACCAGATAAGTTGGTTAATATTTTATTTTAAAGTTGAATTATGTTAATGGCATTTTGTTCCTTTCTAAAAAATTATAAAGAAAGAATGTTCAGTGTTTGTTTTGAAAATGTATCTGGTTAAAACTATGGATTATGTTCCGTCAGGATGTTTGTAACTTTGGTCTGTCTTGATTAGGAATAATCTGTAAATTTTGATGAGGAGATAAGGGTGGTATACCAAAGAGACGTGTACTTTGGGATAAGGGTGGCATATCAAGGAGAGGTGTACTTTGGGATAAGGGTGGCATATCAAGGAGAAGTGTACCTTTGGATATAAGAGTGACATTTGTGTATGTCTTTATTAATATAACTCTTACTATTATATCCTTTAAGATTACTATGGCTCCGAGTCCATATTTCTGTGTGATTTAAAGATTCAGGAACATGGTTCTTATTGGAAATAGTATTAAGAATATTATTGAGGAGAAGATAACTGGCTTTTGGCCAGGGGCTTTGAATAACCTTGTTTCTAATGAAAATGTTTAGAGATGAGTTATGTGAAACGTGAAAGGTTCTAGCATGTTTATGCTTAAATAAACTGTTTGTAAAGTCAAAGATTGGCTTTGAAAATCAGTTGGGCACTGGCAGATATGAATTACATGATTATGTATCTGTTTACATGAAAATTGATTTTAAATAAAGAGTTTGATGATCTTCACACTGCAATTAAATTGAAAAAGGGATTTCACTAGACCTTCCGGTCTAATCCTCATTTTGTATTTCTAATTTGTGTTGCAGGAACTGCTGGGTTACAAGAAGGTAAGAGGAAGGGGAAAATGTAATATTTTCCTATGTGCATATCTGTGTGAAGATCAGTTTGTGATAAGTCTAGTATTGCAAATGAATGTTGATCAGTACAAGAACTTGTATTTTGGAATTTTTTGCGTTTGTATTTTGTACGATAATTTCTTGTATTTTGGGACCTAAGTGGTGTAATACATGTATATCTTTTAAATGAAGTATGTGTTACATGCATTGTATGATGTGGGGTGTTACAGATTCGGTAAAAGCTATGTCCTGGTTGAAGGAAATTGAATTTGTGTTTAATACAACAAATGCTCTGAGGAAGACAAAGTAAGATTTGTTGTTTCTATGCTAAAGTCTAATGATCTTTTCTAGTGGGATGTAGACTCGCTGGCTCAACCTGTTGGTCCTGTAAGGGTCTACAAGAAGAGACACAGTTTGTAGAAGGGGGGATGAATACAAACACAGTATTTTCAAATTTAAAATATATATTGATAGAGAAGATCAATACAGATTTTACAAGATTGTTTGCGGAAAGATAAGGTAATAAAAACCTATCTAAAGAATCTTTCGTTACACATAGTGCTTTAGAATTTACAAGAAAAGAAGTTTCTAAAAGAAAGATCATTTACTTTAAGCTAGACGATGCTTGAAGCAAGAATTAGGTTAAAGAGAGAGATGCGCGCTTTCTGCATGGAGAAGAAACACTTCTATTTATACCCGGTGCATTAAATGTCCATTTAATGCAATATGGTAGGTTTAGAGTGCGTGTTAAGCGTTAAGAGGAAGGCTTGTCCTTTGCTACAGTGAATAGTACAAAAGGACTATTGTTGAGCAGACATCCTTACCTAAAGTTGGTGGACAAAGAGTCGACTAGTCGGCTCCGTACCGTACTAACTTTTGTAAGGGAATGGGTTTTGTCCTTTGTGTGCACAAGGACAAGACAACAACAATCGTGCTAAGCAAGCTTCCTTTGATCGCTGAATGCTGGAATGACCTGAAGGTCTCATCATCATTCGCTGAAGCTTGAGCAGTCTTCACACATATGTAGATAGGCTTGTAATCACTGAATACCACTTCAGATCACGTACTCGCCGGACTCTAATCTTTAGTTTCAGTCTTCGACGTTTGCTGAAGGTTCTTTGGTGTGAGTGTTGTCTTTTTGAAGTATTGTTTTCTCTGATGGATTTACAAAGAAAGTTCTTTAGCGATTACTGAACATACTCAGTGAAGATCGCTGGAACTGAAAATACAGAAACACAAATACAACGTGAAAGAGAAAGGGATTATGATCAAATTACTGAGAGAGAGGATAAACAATCTCCCCCTATTTGATGATAACAAGATAACATAAAGAAGGTTATCTTATCAAATAATAGTAAGGAAAAGTTATATACAAAGTGTATATCCTTTTTTACTATTTTGGCATCTTTTTCAGTTTGGTTAGTCTCAGCTTGAGAAGTTTTCTTAAGTTATATCTAAGAAAATTACAAGTACGGAAACTGAAACTGAAAGCTTATACCTAGTGCATTAAATGTCCATTTATTGTAATATGGTAGGTTTAGAGTGTGTGTCAAGCCTTAAGAGGAAGGCTTGTCCTTTGCTACAGTGAATAATACAAAAGCACTATTTCTGAGCAGACATCCTTACCTAACGTTGGTGGAGAAAGAGTCGACTAGTCGGCTTCGTACCGTACTAACTTTTGTAAGGGTATGGGTTTTGTCCTTTGTGTGCATAAGGACAAGACAACAACAATCGTGCTAAGCAAGCTTCCTTTGATCGCTGAATGCTGGAATGACCTGAATGTCTCATCATCATTCGTTGAAGCTTGAGCAGTCTTCACACATATGTAGATAGGCTTGTAATCACTGAATACCGCTTTAGATCACGTACTCGCTGGTCTCTAATCTTCAGTTTCAGTCTTCGATGTTTGCTGAAAGTTCTTTGGTGTGAGTGTTGTCTTCTTGAAGTATTGCTGTCTCTGATAGATTTACAAAGAAAGTTCTTCAGCGATTACTAAACATACTCGGTGAAGATCGCTGGAACTGAAAATACATAAACATAAATACAACGTGAAAGAGAAGAGGGATTATCATCAAATCACTGAGAGAGAGGATCAACACAACCCGACATTTTGTGAACTATGCCTTGGTCAAGATTTGTTGATAGATTCAATGAACAATTTTGTTCAAAAGCGGCTGTTAGACAGATGGAAGAAGAATTTTTGAAGTTAGAACAGGGAAACTAAACAGTACGGGATTATGCAGAGAAATTTATTGAACATTCCTACTTTGCAGAACACTATATATCTTTTGAAAATAAAAAGGTTGAGAGATATCTGGGGATTGAAACCCTGAATTCTGGAATTTGTAATTGCAATGAGTCCTGCCACTTTTCCTCTGGCAGTGGACGCTGCCGAAACGAGTGAAAGAAACAAAAATGGCAAGGGGAAGAGAAAGTAGTTGAGAAAAGAAAATGGGAAGGGCCTTCTGTGGGGTTTAAAAGACCAAAATTGTAAAAATTGAAAATCATCCTGATCAAGAAACCAATGAAAGACTCTGTTATCGATGTGGAATACCGGGGCATATATCCCGAGAATGTCGAATGTCCCAACGTTGTTAACAATGTAATTGCCCAGATCATGTAAGATCAAACTGTCCTCAGTTGAGAGTCCCAAGATTAACCATTGAAGGAAATGCTTTAAATACTCGTGGAAGACCGAATATGCCAAGGGATGGGGCTCGAGGCCGATCTTTTAAGATGACTAAAAGCAAGGCCGAGGCAACAGCATATGTGGTAACATGTACTTATCTTATTAATTTCTATATATGCTAAAGTGATATTTGATTATGGTGCGAATTTTTCTTTCGTATCACCATCATTCGTTGGGTGTGCATATATGAATTTTATGCCCCTTGACAATACATTAGTGGTTGATACCGCTAATAGTCAAGTATTTGTTACCTATGTGTATAATAATTGTATAATTGAAATTGAGGGGTGTGGGCTGCCAATCCATTTGTTTCCTATGCCGATGAAATAATTCGATGTCGTGGTGGGAATGGATTAGTTGGAAGAAAATCAGGCCAATATTGTGTGTAGCAAAAAGATGATTAATATTATTTTTCTAGAGAGAGGGCCGATTGTTATTTATGATGATCGGCAGGATCACCATACCAGTTTGTTATTAGTCCTGAAAGTTCATAAATGTATTCAGAAAAGATGTCAGGGTTATCTGGCCTATGTGATTGATTCAAAGAAAGAGAAAAGTAAACAAGAGTTGATTCTGGCTGTTTGAAGTTATCTAGAAGTTTTTTCGGAATATTTTACTGGTTTACCGCCTGATAGATCTATTGAGTTTAAAATTGATCTTGTACCCGGGGACACACCAGTGGCTAGAGCACCGTATCGGTTGGCATCGTTAGAATTGAAAATTTTGGTTACTCAGTTGAAAGATCTTCTTGACAAAGGTTTCATCAGACCAAGTATTGCACCATAGGGCGCTCCAGTTCTCTTTGTCAAAAAGAAAGACGGATCAATGCGAATGTGTATGATTAGGAATTGAACAAACTGACGATCAAAAATAAGTATCCTTTAACAAGAATCGACGATTTGTTTGATCAACTAGTGGGAAGCCAGTTACTTTTCTAAGATTTATTTGAGGTCGGGGTACCATCAGCTCATGGTTAAAGAAGAAAACATTGCCAAGACAGCTTCCCAAACCATGTACGGTCATCATGAATTTTTGGTTATGTCTTTCAGATTAACCAATGCTTCTGCAACTTTTATGGATTTGATGAACCGGGTATGTAATGAATATCTTGATAAATTCTTTATTGTATTTATTCATGATATTCTCATATACTCAAAATCTAAGGAAGAGCATGCGCAACATCTTCACTTGATCCTTGAACTTCTAAAGAAAGAAAATTTGTACACAAAACTGTCCAAGATTGAAGCTATAGGAAAATGGGATGCGGCAAGAACTCCATCTAAAGTCTGTAGTTTTCTAGGGTTAGCAGGCTACTACCAAAAGTTTATTTAGAATTTCTTCAGAATTGCATATGTAATTGATTTAAAGAAAGAGAAGAGAAAAGAGGAATCGATTCCGATTGTTAGTGAATATCCAGAAGTCTTTCCAGAAGACTTATCTGGATTACCACCA
>NW_020201218.1:54532-57241 GCF_001531365.2 Cynara cardunculus var. scolymus | reverse complement strand
GGAGTCTTTATTTCTTTGTGACTTAAAGATTTAGGATCAAGGTTCTTGTTGGAAATCATAGTTTGGATGTTATTGAGGAGAAAATGTCAGGTTTGGCCTGAAGTTTTAAATAACTTTGTTGGTTAAGAAAAGGTTTAAAAGTGGCATTATATGGAACCTGATTGGTTCAAAGTTTTGAGATTTGAATAAGCAAAATGCTTTGCTTGATAAATGGAAAAGATCTGGTATTACGTTTCTATTTATTCATATATTTGTTATATATATGAAATGATATTTTTCCCTAAAGCTTTTGGTGATTTTTCACCCTGCAATAACATAAATAGGGTATCTCACTAGGCCTTTCGGTCTAACCCTCGTTTTGTGATTTTAACTATGTGTTGCAGGAGGTACAGATGGTAAGAGAAAGGGGAAGGTGTAATATTTTCCTATATGGATTTCTGCATGAAGATCTGTCTTTGATGTACAGTTTTGATTGATTAGTATAAGAAATGTATTTTGAATTTTTGGACCTTGTAATTGGTCATGTTAGATTTTTGTACTAAGGGACCCGAATGGAATGATATTATGTATTTCCTTTGTTTGAAATATGTATTACATGCAATGTGTGGGTTGGGGCGTTTCAGAATGGTATCAGAGCCTGAGTTTAAGGGATTTAGGTATTTAACAGCATGATACCTAGACTTAAACTGTTTTATTGCATGTTAAGGGTCCCGGACATAGTTAGCACCATTGGAAATAAATATGATGAGTTAAAAGAACAGTGTGTAAGGTAAATTTTAATTACATTTGGCCAGTGTAATTATGAATTTACAGGTACACATCTGAACTTGAATACTTTATTATATTTCGGAATGTGAAAATGTGATTATTAATACTGAACTTTGCAGATGTCTAGTCGAACTAGAAGATCTGAAAGAGTGGCTCATCCAGAATCTGAGGAAAGGGAAGAAACACCCGTAAATCTACCGACTAGCATGTCTGGAAATAGAGGTCGGGGAAGAACAAGGGGACGAGGCATAGGAAGAAGCCAGTCTCAGGGAAGGGGTCGGACCGAAATACATTCTGAACATGAGGAATTCCACTCTGGGAATGTTCAGGAAAGGTTGGTGCCACATCCAGAATATATAACCAGAGATATGTTAGCAGAGGAAATGGGGAAGTTGCGGGAAACTCTGACATCTATCATGGGAATACCGGCTAGGGTGGAAACAGAAAGAGTAGAAGTATATCCATCTGCTCCAATCACTCACAACAAGGAAGGAAATATTAAAATGTTTTTAGCATGCAAACCACCAACCTTTTCTGGGGAGAGAGATCCAGTGAAATCTATGTGCTGGATTAAGGAGATGGAATCTGTGTTCAACACCATTCGATGTCCGGAAACAGATAAAGTTCGATTTGCTGTTTCTGTATTAAAATCAAATGCTTTATTCTGGTGGGAAGTTGAATCGTCTACCAGAACGGATGTTTTACAGACTTTGTCTTGGATAGAATTYGTGGATCGATTCAAGAATCAATTTTSTCCTAAAACAGYAGTGAGACAAATGGAGGAAGATTTCYTGAAAYTAGARCAAGGAAATGGAACAGTTCAGGAGTATACTGAAAGATTCATTGAATACTCTCGCTTTGCTGAACATTATGTTTCGACTGAATCCAGGAAGATAGAGAGATTTATTTGGGGTTTGAAACCCTCAATCAGAGAGTTTGTTATTGCTATGAACCCCAATACCTTTCCACTAACAATAGATGCAGCAGAGGTGATTGAACGAAATTAGAATAGACAATCGGAAGGAAAAGTTGTTGAGAAAAGAAAATGGGAGGGGCCTTCAACTTTTCGATGACCAAAAACTGTTAGATATGATAACAGATCTGAGCAGAAGATCAGTGAAAAAGTCTTCTCACAGTGTCGACAGATTCACCAGGGAGAATGCAAGATGGACCCAAGGAAATGTTATAAGTGCGGTGAGGCATGTCATTTATCCAGAAATTGCCCAGCTATTCGAAGGTGTTTTAATTGCAATTCTCCGGATCATATTCGACCAAATTGCCCCTTGTTAAGAACTCCACAGTTAACAATGGGGAGTAATGCGTCGGGTACACAGGGAATATCTACTATGAATAGAGGAGGGCAAGGAGGGGCACGGGGACGATCCTTCCAGATGACTAAGAACGAGGCTGAAGTATCACCGGATGTAGTAACAGGTACATTCCTCCTGAATTCAATACTTGCTAAAGTGTTATTTGACTCTGGTGAAAACTTTTCGTTTGTATCACCATTGTTAGCTCAAACTGCATGTTTGAATTCTGTGCTACTTGATTGTAAATTAGTAGTTGATACTGCTAATAGTCAGGAAACTGTTACTAGTATGTTCAATAACTGTATTATTGTTATTGAGGACTGTGAACTTCCGATCCGGTTATTTCCCATGCCAATGAAAAAATTTGACATAGTAGTGGGTGTGGACTGGTTGGCAAAATATCAAGCTAGCATTTTTTGTAATCAGAAAATAATCAGAATTATTCTGCTAGACCAGAGAACAATTGTTATTTTTGGTGATCGTCAGAATCATCATACTAGTATTTTGTAGTAACGAAAGCCCAGAAAAATATTCGAAAGAAGTGTCAAAGATGTTTGGCATATGTAATTGATTTAAAGAAAGAGAAAAGAAAAGCGAAAGAAGTGTCAAGGATGTTTGGCATATGTAATTG
>NW_020201218.1:41673-53536 GCF_001531365.2 Cynara cardunculus var. scolymus | reverse complement strand
AGTAAAACAGCTAAAGAAGATCTACACAGAAGACAGGCTGCAGACCCTCTGTGAGACATCATAGAGGCTCTGCTGGATATAACTTGAAAGCACATTGACGTAGAGGATATCTTCCAGAACCTCTGTGAGACACGACAGAGGTTCTGTCACTTGAGACTTGTACGCTTGATCATCTTCTGCTGTTGGTCCTCTGTGGTCTTCTGTGATAGATCATCTTCTGTCAACACTTGCAGAATTACTTTTTCCATACTTTGACATTTAAAGAAATGAGAGCTAACAATCTCCCCCTAAGTATGAAAAAGTAAAAATTGAACTTTAAGTGCAAGGACATGACTTGATTGAAATGAAATTACAAGAGGTGATAAAACATCATCCTCTGAAAGAATTACAATGTAAAGAATTACAATGTAAAGAATTACAAAACTTAAATGACAAAACTTTTGAAGCTTAGGCCGAAAGCTGGTGCAGAAGGTTATCAGACTGCAGATTCTGTAAAATCGTCTATCGCGTATAGCAAGTCAGCTTTGATCGTTCTGTAGACATTGAAGATCCATTCTTTGAAGTTGATTTGAACTTTGATCGCGTTCAAGAGTGGAGACACTTCACCTGCCCTATAATGTCTTATGTCCACCTCTGCCCAAACACATTTGAATGTCCACTCCAGCGTCTCTATTGAATACTTATGAGATTCTGTTGGATCGAAGAATCTTAGTATCTCATCCTTATCCAAATACACAAACCCAAAAACGAGATTGTGTATGATGGAGTTTGGAGAGTACCTAGATATCCAACTGGGCCTGCTGTATGGAGGAGAGATCTTTAGATTTTTCTGCATTAATCTTATGGCCAACTCGAAGTCCTTCTGGTTGTAATACCTTACTTGCGCATGCATTATCTCAACCAGCCTTCTGAGCGATATTTGGTATGTGGACCTCCTCTCCATGTAGATGTTAAGAATCTTGTGCATATAGATGACATCAAACATGCAGAGATTGTGAAGATCAGCATCCGTGAACGTGTAGAAGTTTCCATCTTCTCTCCTTACAACATACTGTGTGTAGAGCACGGTCTTCTTTAACAAGGTCCTTGGTGAGATTGTCACCAATGAAGTGATCATGTGCCCTGAGAAGATCTGCTCACGAGGCCTTGTTAATTTGGTGAAGTGGAACTTGGCAATTGGCGAGGGAATATCAGTGATCTTTGGGTCATAAGGTGGCTCTGTGTCTGCTACAGAGTACTTCCAAATAAGAATTTCTTCCGGGGTAGTGACGGGCTCTGTGCGAACTTTTTGCATAGGAATCTTGCTCATAGATTCAAATATTTCAGAGACCCGTCCTACCGTTGTAGACTCTGGCACCTTGTGTTCTTCTTCTTCTTCCAAAATTGGCCTCTGGGTCGATCCCTCTGCAAGGATTGGTTTGACAGATCCTTGCAGAGCATCAAACGTACCCGTGGACGTTTCTTGGACTTGTGGGAATAAGGAAGACGTGGCTTCTCCTTCTCTGTGGTGCATTGGAATTCTACCCTTCTTCGCTAGAGCCTCTGCCAGAGATAATTTCAACACTTTGAGGAGCTCAGGGTCATCGGCATACTCCTTTTCATCAAGTTCCTTGGGGGTCTCTGTGCTGGACGACGACCCCTTCTGTGGTTCCTCTACAGCCTTGCCCTTTCCTTTGCCACTAGGCTCTGGAGCCTTTCCCTTGCCTTTTGAGAACAGGTCGGCTGTAGATTCCACTGTTTTGACACCTCTGGCAGGAGTCTTCTTCTTTGGTTCTGAGGCCTTCTTCTTTTCCTTCTTCTTCTCCCCCTCATGACGATCATCATCACCTTCATGATCGTCATGGCTCTGTATGGCGTCTGCCTTGCATGTAGTCAGGGGATCCCTCTTCAAATGACGCAAGATTTTGGTGGCCGCTTTGAACATCTTCTCGATCACCTTTTCAGCACCTGCAGAGGCATTCATCACATCTAGCTCTGTGGCCTATTTAAGCTTGGAGACGGTGGAGAAGATTTTTCATCGCAAAAGATCACCTTCCTTCACAAGCTGGGACGTGCAGTCTCTGATTAAAGTGTTTGATGCTCGGGCCTCTGTCAGAAGTTGGGTGATATTGTTGGTCACGACATCCCCTAGGGCTTCCACCATAGCATCCAGCTCTCTGCGAGTTGCCAAATGATTGATGTTGGCCCGTGAAGTCTTGGTGTTGAGGCCGTAGGTGACACTAGAGGAGAACATCTCCTTGATTTCCTCTCTGAACAAAGTATAATCCGTGTAGCCCGCAGAGACGAAATCTGCTGCGAATTGGGTGGCCATCTGTGTGAGCTATGTTTTCAGTTGCTGGATGGAGGAGGGGTTGAGCGAAAGAGCACCAAAAGCTTCTGTGAGATCTTCCTTTTGAAGGACAGAGCTCTCAAGAGTTGAGAGGGTTGACTTGAGATCTGGAGTTGTTGACGTCAACTCCTTCAGAGCCTCTGTTATTTGCGAGAAGTCCTATGGCATTGAGCGTGAGATGAACAAGCTTTTCAACTCGTCCATCTTCTTGAACACCTCTATGGCAAAGGTTTGAAGCTCCCCTTTGTCACATAGGTATCGTGGGTAATCGGATCACCAACACATGGTGGTCCTTTGGCCTCGGAGCTTGAGGCGCCCTCAGCGGCTGGTGTTACATAGCCTGCTCGGGGACTTCCATCGGATCCTTGCACATCTCCTTGAGGAGAGCCTATCGGTGTTCTGTAGATCTGATGTCCGGTAGTTTCAGAGCCTGTCCTGACAGTTTGATCTAGTGGAGACAGAGGGCGTTTTAGACCCTCTGCCTCTGTGACTCTCACCTGTGCGTCTGAAGAACGTTCTGGTTGTTCACTCTTTTGTGAAGAGACAACGAATGTCTCTGTGGGTCGTGTCGAGTCCTTGGGCGAAGGGACTCTTGTTGTAAAACCTTCATCCTTTTGAGAGGATGAGGGAGTTTTATGAGGTTGCCCAGATGTACGTTCCACAGAGGACGAAAGAATGTCCTTTGTGGGGATGGTTTGGGTAGGGATCGGCATGTGCGTGCCTTCTTCAATAGAGGTTCCCTCTAGAACAGGGCCTCTAGACATGTGGGTTGCACTGGGAGTTAGGCTTGTTTGTGTGCCTTGGGCATCTTTTTCACCCTCACCTATGTCTTTTTCTTCATCTTTGTCATCTAATACAACTTCTGTCCCCAACTGTGATTCATCAATTGGCGCCTTGAACTCCTTCTGGATATTCAAAAGAACATCCTGAATTTGTTCTGTTGGGGAAGCATCGATAACCATCTTGCGCAACCTTCTGCGTTTTGGAGTAGCTGCAGCCTCTGTCGGGCTTTCTTCTGCAATGGCCTCTGTGACCACAAGTTCTGTGATCACAGGCTCTGTAGGTTCAGCCTTCTTTATTTTTCTCTTCTTTTGTTTTGGCAGAGGTACAGTTGGGCCCTCTTCTTCTACGGGCCTCTTCTTCGCCTTCGACTTTTTCACAGAAGATTCAGCACCCTTCTGTGTCTTCTTCTTCTTGCGTGAGGGAGATGGGATTCTAGGGAGTTGCTCACTCACCTGACCAGCCACTACTGGCTCCTCCATGCGTCCCTCCACTCTCATTTTTKCAATTTCCTCACCTAAGGGGACACCTATTCGTGGTGGGGTTACAGGGACTGATTCTGGTCGCCTGTATCCACGTCTATAGGCTTTGCGATCTCCATGAGTTAAATACCTGAGCATGGCCTTGGATAGGAGTCTTGGACTTCTGTAGCTATGCTCATGCTCGGTTGGATTAAACTCCTTGAATGGGTAGAGCCTTGCATTGGGCTCCACAGAAGGCAGTTTCGCTGCTAGAAGGTCTCCAAATGCTAGACCAAGGAAGCCTTGTAGGATCAAATTAGGCTGGTTCATATCATCCTTGGCCTTCTTTTGGGCCTTAACCTTTGTCTTCTCCCTTCTTTGGCTGGCGCACTTCTTTTTAATCAGGCCGACCATGTCTTCAAAAATTAACTGTGCGAAGTCCAATGGCAGATTGAAGTATATTCCATACATGATGGACGTCATGGCATGGGATGTTTGGTCATGACTGCCTACCTTTCCTGTTAGGCAGCAGTTTATGATTGAAAATAATGTATTCCAAACAGGGGGTAGACCCTTACGCTTAAACTGGGTTCGTTTGACGAAAGGAGTAGCGTAAGAGTGGAACTCCAAAAATTGGATTAGTTCTCCATCGGTGGGAGTACCAGCATAAGCATTTAGGTTTAGTTGTTCAAGGGTAGGCAAATGTAGAGCAGTTCTCAAGGTATCAACATTTAATTCTAGAGGAACCAGTGATTTGTTCACTGGGTGAGAGGCGTAACCAACAATGGTTAGCCCAGTATTATCAAGGGTAGTTAGATAGGCACTAAGCAGAAATTGTGTGATATAGGTTTCAGGTGTAGGCCTAGTTGCAGATAAAGCGAAAAATATGGGATGATTTCTAAGAATTTCAATGAGAGGGAAAGTGTATTCGGGAAAACCTGTATTTGAGGGGACGAAATAATAGTTATTTGGCTTTTTCACGAGGACGATATTTTCGTACTTGTTTTGCACGAAGGACAGGGAGTGTGATGTGAGAGCTTGTGCTTGGGTGACCTCGTTATCGCTGGATACGTTCACTGATTGGGCTGAGGCGTTTGAAGACGACATGGTTGCAGGTAAGCTTTGAGAGAGTTGCAGGTTTCTGGTTCGTATGAGGGTTTTTGAGAGCGTAAGGTTTTAATTTGGGGGGAAGGGGGGTATTTATAGGTATGGATTTTTAAAATTGAACCGTTCGCTATACGAAAGGTCGTGTAATGAGTATATTTGGGTGAAACGGTTCAAAAAAGGTATGACACGCCGTATTGGGTAGACACGCGATTGATGACGTGCGCTTCCGTTTTCTAACACGCTTGTGTTTGTTCTAATCCTTATCCACAGAACCACGCGCACCATATCAATAGACAAGAACTATTGACAGAGTTCTGTTAGAGGCTTAAGGGTAACAGAGCCTATGTGATATGTGTCGGGTCTTCTTATAAGTGTTACACCTTTTTACCTAAATGGTTTTAAGAAATCCACAGAGAGATGAGTATTTGCTCAGCTCAACTCACAGAGTCTCTGTTAGAAGCGCCAGAGGTTCTGATGAGATGACCTCTGAGAACAAGACACTTCAAACGTTTTTGCACCTTCTGTGGTTTTAATTTTTGAAAACTCCCCCTTTGATCCAGCTTCCTTGGCTCCCCCTTGAATAAAAACCATTTGAAAATCCTTAAGAAGAAGTGTCCATAGAAGATCCGTTCAAAGAGCCTCTGTAAGCAGTCACAGAGGTTCTGTGAAAAGACTTCTGTGAGCTAAAACATTTTATTCTTCAAGAGGTTTTATCTTTTTAAAACACAAACTCCCCCTTGAACCATGCAAGACTCTGCTTGGTTAAACCTGTAGACTAAAGAATCAAGCGAAAAATTATTCAAGAAATTTAAATATATATATATATATATACACCTATGCACACATGCACACACACATGCATGCACACACACATGCATCCATACATACATATGCACACATGCACACACACATGCATGCATACATGTATTATGCATATATATATATATATATATATAACATATGCATTTCATATTATGCACATTTTCACATACAAGAATGATCAATATAACAATTTATCATGCTATCACGAAATCATTTAATCAGATAATCACACATTAATTTACCTTGTGGAACACCGTGTCTTGTAACAATTTCTTTGATGTAAATCTGCGCTAACTTTTCCAAAGAGTATTTCTCTCTTATTGGTAGAAAATGTGCAGATTTAGATAAACGATCCACAATTACCCAAACCGCGTCATACCCCTTTGGAGTTCGAGGTAACTTCATAATAAAATCCATGGTAATGTGATCCCATTTCCATACAAGTATCTCTAATGATTGAAGACTTCCATACGGCTTCTGATGTTCAATCTTAACCTGTAAACATGTCAGACACTGTTACACATATCGAGCTATGTCTTTTTTCAATCCTGGCCACCAATAAAAAGATTTCAAATCTCTATACATTTTATTGGTGCCTGGATAGAGAGAATATCGAGACTTATGACTTTCATTTAGTATCATACTTCGGATATTTCCAAAATATGGTACCCAAATTCGCCCTTGAAAACACATAATTCCTTTGTCATTTGGTTCCAAGGTTGAAAACATTTTACCCAACCTTTCTGATTTGATAAGATCTTCTTTCATAACTTCCTTCTGACATCTCAGAACTTCTTTATGAATATCAGGGACTAAACTTATTCTCATTGCCACCGTTTTAATAGTTCCGCTCTTTTCTTTTCTGCTCAAAGCGTCAGCTATCACGTTAGCTTTTCCTGGGTGGTAAAGGATTTCACAGTCATAATCATTAACAAGTTCAATCCACCGACATTGTCGCATATTTAAATCTTTCTGGCTAAACAAATGCTGTAGACTCTTGTGATCTGTATAAATTTGACATTTTGTTCCCAAAAGATAATGCCTCCAAATTTTTAGAGCGAATACTACTGCAGCTAATTCCATATCATGAGTCGGATACTGCTTCTCATGATCATTCATTTGTCTTGATGCATAAGAAATCACTTTTCCTATCTGCCTCAGAACGCATCATAATTCTAATTTTGAAGCATCGTTGTATATCACAAAGTCTTCGGATCCATCTGGTAGAGTTAACACCGACGCACTACCGAGGTGATTCTTTAATAGTTGGAAAGCTTCTTGTTGTTCTTTTTCCCACTGAAATTTAACATTCTTTCGAGTCAATTTGGTTAATGGCACGGCTATTTTAGAATAGTCTTGAATAAACTTCTGGTAGTAACCTGCCAAACCCAAGAAGCTACGGACTTTAGACGAAGTCTTTGGAGCTTCCCATTTTTGGACTTCTTCTATTTTTATTGGATCTACTTGTATTCCGGCTTCTAAGATAACATGACCCAAAAATTGAACTTTTCTTAACCAGAACTCACACTTGGATAATTTGGCATAAAACTTTTCTTTCTTCAATAATTTTAGTATCGAACGAAGATGTTCCGCATGTTCCTCTTTGGTTTTAGAGTATATAAGAATATCATCGATAAATACAATAACGAATTTATCAAGATATTCCTTACATACCCTATTCATYAAATCCATAAAAGCTGCAGGTGCATTAGTTAAGCCGAATGGCATAACTAAGAATTCATGATGCCCGTACCTTGTCCTGAATGCTGTTATGGCAACATCTTTTTTCCTGACCTTAAGCTGATGATATCCTGACCTCAAATCGATTTTGGAGAAATAACTTGCTCCCACCAATTGATCAAACAAGTCATCAATTCCTTGGTAAAGGATATTTATTTTTAATTGTCAACTTATTTAGTTCACGATAGTCTATACACATTCGCATAGACCCATCCTTTTTCTTAATGAATAAGACCGGAGCACCCCAGGGCGAAGTGCTAGGCCTAATAAATCCCTTATCACTTAAATCTTTCAACTGTGCCACCAATTCTTTCAATTCAGATGGAGCTAAACGGTATGGTGCCTTTGCTACTGGTGCAGCTCTTGGTACAAGATCGATTCAGAATTCAATGACTCTATCTGGTGGTAATCCAGATAAGTCTTCTGGAAAGACTTTTGGATATTCACTAACAATCAGAATCGATTCCTCTTTTCTCTTCTCTTTCTTTAAATCATTTCCATATGCCAAACATCCTTGACACTTCTTTCGAATACTTTTCTGGGCTTTCAGAACTGACAAAATACTAGTATGATGATTCTGACGATCACCATAAATAACAATTGTTCTCTTGTCTGGCAGAATAATTCTGATTATTTTTTTATTACAAACAATGYTAGCTTGATATTTTGCCAACYAGTCYATACCCACTACTATGTYAAATTCTTTCATTGGCATGGGAAATAACCGGATCGGAAGTTCACAGTCCTCAATAACAATAATACAGTTATTGAACATACTAGTAACAGTTTCTTGACTATTAGCAGTATCAACTACTAATTTATCATCAAGTAGCACAGAATTCAACATGCAGTTTGAGCAAACAATGGTGATACAAACGAAAAGTTTGCACCAGAGTCAAATAACACCTTAGCACGTATTGAATTCAGGAGGAATGTACCTGTTACTACATCCGGTGATGCTTCTGCCTCGTTCCTAGTCATCTGGAAGGATCGTCCCCGCGCCCCTCCTTGCCCTCCTCTATTCACAGTAGATCTTCCCCGTGTACCCGACGCATTACTCCCCATTATTAAATGTGGAGTTCTTAACAAGGGGCAATTTGGTCGAATATGATCCGGAGAATTGCAATTAAAACACCTTCAATTAGCTAGGCAATTTCTGGATAAATGACCTGCCTCACCGCACTTATAACATTTCCTTGGGTCCATCTTGCATTCTCCCTGGTGAACCTGTCGACACTGTGAGCAGACTTTTTCACAGATCTTCTGCTCAGATCTGTTATCATATCTAACAGTTTTCGGTCCTCGAAAAGATGAAGGCCCCTGCCATTTTCTTTTATCAACAACTTCTCCTTCCGATTGTCTATTCTTATTTCGTTCAGTCGCCTCTGCTGCATCTACTGTTAGTAGAAAGGTATTGGGGGTTCAAAACAATAACAAACTCTCTGATTGAGGGTTTCAAATCCCAAATAAATCTCTCTATCTTCCTGGATTCAGTCGAAACATAATGTTTATCAAAGCTAGAGTATTCAATGAATCTCTCAGTATACTCTCGAACTGTTCCATTTCCTTGCTCTAGTTTCAAGAAATCTTCCTCCATTTGTCTCACTGCTGTTTTAGGACAAAATTGATTCTTGAATCGATCCACGAATTCTATCCAAGACAAAGTCTGTAAAGCATCCGTTCTGGTAGACGATTCAGCTTTCCACCAGAATAAAGCATTTGATTTTAATACAGAAACAACAAATCAAACTTTATCAATTTTTGAACACCAAATGGTGTTGAACACATATTCCATCTCCTTAATCCAACACATAGCTTTCACTGGATCTCTCTCCCCATAAAAGGTTGGTGGTTTGCATGCTAAAAACATTTTAATATCTCCTTCCTTGTTGTGAGTGATTGGAGCAGAGGGATATAGTTCTACTCTTTCCGTTTCCACCCTAGCCGGTATTCCCATGATAGATGTCAGAGTTTCTCGCAATTTCCCCATTTCCTCTGCTAACATATCTCTGGTTATATATTCAGGATGTGGCACCGACCTTTCTTGAACATTCCCAAAGTGGGATTCCTCATGTTCAGAATGTATTTCGGTCCGACCCCTTCCCTGAGACTGGCTTCTTCCTCTGCCTCGTCCCCTTGTTCTTCCCTGACCTCTATTTCCAGACATGCTAGTCGGTAGATTTACGGGTGTTTCTTCCCTTTCCTCAGATTCTGGATGAGCCACTCTTTCAGATCTTCTAGTTCGACTAGACATCTGCAAAGTTTAGTATTAATAATCATATTTTCACATTCCCAAATATAATAAAGTATTCAAGTTCAGATGTGTACCTGTAAATTCATAATTACACTGGCCAGATGTAATTAAAATTTACCTTACACACTGTTCTTTTAACTCATCATATTTATTTCCAATGGTGCTAACAATGTCCGGGACCCTTAACATGCAATAAAACAATTTAMGTCTAGGTATCATGTTGTTAAATACCTAAATCCCTTAAACTCAGGCTCTGATACCATTCTGAAATGCCCCAACCCACACATTGCATGTAATACATATTTCATACAAAGGAAGTACATAATATCATTCCATTCGGGTCCCTTAGTACAAGAATCTAGCATGACCAATTACAAGGTCCAAAAATTCAAAATACATTTCTTGTACTAATTAATCAAAACTGTACAACAAAGACAGATCTTCATGCAGAAATGCATATAGGAAAATATTACACCTTCCCCTTTCCCTTACCATCTATACCTCCTGCAACACATAGTTAAAATCGCAAAACGAGGGTTAGACCGAAAGGTCTAGTGAGATACCCTATTTATGTTATTGCAGGATCAAAAATCACCAATACCTTTACGGAAAAATATCATTTCATATATATAACAAATATATGAATAAATAGAAACGTAATACCAGATCTTTTCCATTTATCAAGCAAAGCATTCTGCTTATTCAAATCTCAAAACTCTGAACCAATCAGGTTCCATATAATGCCACTTTTAAACCTTTTCTTAACCAACAAGGTTATTTAAAGCTTCAGGCCAAACCTGACATTTTCTCCTCAATAACATCCAAACTATGATTTCCAATAAGAACCTTGATCCTAAATCTTTAAGTCACAAAGAAATAACGACTCCGGACCACGGAAGTCCTAAAGGATATAATAGAATGAGTTATATCATACAACACACATACAAATGCCACCCTTATATCCCATGGTACACCTCTCCTTGATATGCCACCCTTATCCCATGGTTCACCTCTCCTTGATATTTATTTCCTCATCAAAATATTTCACAGAATAATTTCAAATAAACCGCAGCCATTGAAATTATTATCAATAAAAAATCATTTCTTTCAAAACTTTCTTTTTGTGATAAAAATAACATTTTTTATTAAAAACACAAGACCACATTTTCAAGCCGGTCAACTTGATTAGCCGGACTTCAACTCCGGTCAACTATCCGGACAACACAGCCTAAGCTTTGTCCGATTTAACACTTGAACAAATTTCAACTTTGTCCGGATAACAAATCCAGTCAATACCCCGCATAAAGCTTGAACGATTTATCACTTAGAATATAAACCATCTTTGTCCGGATAACATGTCCGGCGACTATTATCTTCGATAGAGATAGTCGATTTACTTCAAAGTTCTGGGGAGGATTACAGAAAGCTTTGGGGTCTGAAATTCGATTAAGTACAGCTTATCATCCGCAAACTGATGGGCAGAGTGAAAGAACTATTCAGACTCTCGAAGATATGTTGAGAAGTTGTATTATGGACTTCGGGGGATCATGGGTAGATCATTTGCCATTGATAGAATTTGCCTATAACAATAATTATCATTCTACTATCCAAGCGGCACCGTATGAAGTGTTGTATGGACGTAAATGTCGAACGCCATTATGTTGGAATGAAATGGGTGAAAAACAGTTGACGGCTCCTGAAATTGTCCAAGAAACTTCTGAAAAGATTGAACTGATCCGTGAAAGAATCAAAACAACACAAGATCGCCAGAAAAGTTATGTTGATAATCGTCGAACGCCAATTGAGTTTGGTATAGGTGATTTTGTGATGTTAAAAGTTTCGCCATGGAAGGGTGTTATCAGATTTGGAAAGAAAGGAAAGCTCAGTCCAAGGTATGTGGGGCCATTCAGAATATGTAAGCGAATTGGGCCAGTAGCATATCAGTTAGAGCTGCCACAAGAACTGAATCTAATTCATAACACTTTTCATGTGTCGAATTTACAGAAATGTTTGGTTTATCCGAGTTTAGCTATACCGTTACCAGAAATCCAATTAGACAGTAAGCTAAATTTTGTAGAAACACCGGAAGCTGTAATCGACAGAAAGATCAGGGTGTTGAGAAACAAAAAAATAAGTCTGGTGAAAATTCAGTGGAAGTTTCATAAAGGACCGGAAGCAACATGGGAATTTGAGTCAAAGATGAGATCAGAATACCCATGGCTTTTTGATTAAAGGAATTCCGGGACGGAATTCTTTTAAGGGGTGGATAATGTAATAACTGGATCCTGGTTACTACCGAAGGTAAATTAATGTGTGATTATCTAATTAAATGATTTAGTGATAGCATGATAAATTGTTATATTGATCATG
>NW_020201218.1:38720-39893 GCF_001531365.2 Cynara cardunculus var. scolymus | reverse complement strand
AGCAAACTGTTGTAAAATTGATCTTCACATTCAACAACTCTCAGATTTTGTAGCACAGGAATAATCTTTTGTAATAATCTCCAGTCGCACTCCTTTTGAGTCTTTTACCGTCATTGATGTTATTCCCCCTTGATCTTTATAACAAATTCCCCTTATAATGTCCGGAATTGAACATTTCATTCATTATTATATACTCCCCCTTATGAGAATCATTACATCATACATCAGAATGAATGAAATCTTCAGATAAAGCCGTCAATTCATAAAAATGTAAGTAGATCTTTTCAAATCCACTTGTTTAATCTTTTCAGATTAAAGGGAATGGGAAGGTAACAACCAATTTCAACTTATGAAATTGTTTTCAATCTTATGAAAAGATTGGTCTTTGAGTATAACAGATATACTAAGTACAACGGATGTACTGTATATATGAGACTTTATGAGGCTCATCTCACCAGGTCCTCCATTCAATCGTCGATAGCTTAATAATAGCATATCTATGAATGTTTCGGCAAAATAACATATAATTTGGAAAATCTGTGTAGTGTAGAAAGATAAAGCAACATATGCTTCTGTTTAGGCTCAAAATGATAAACCATGTGGACTACACAAATTTATCAGACTCAATTAGTGATAAAAAAGACTCGAAGGAGTGACATATATCCTTCTTTTTCAATATCAACTTTCTCCGAATGAGAAATTGATAGATTGTGAGCTGCGTGCCCCAAGTGTTATTGAAACACTTATCTGTTGAGAGATAAATGTGACCTTCTGTCATTTCGGAGTTTCAGGTTAGCATTTTATTATAGATCCTATATTTAGAATTATAAATTTGTTAGGATCTAGTCATGGTGGTTAGAGTACATCTGACTCAGTACCCAAAATTTAGCTTGGAAGATCCGCCTCAGCAGGCAAATGATAAAGTTAACTTGTGTAATGCCAAATATTTAAGAAACGTTCCAAATAAAATAAAGTTGATACTATAAAACATTTTAAAATTAAAATACAAAAGTCCCATTTGAATGTCCACTTGATTTATCAAAAGATGGAGTTTTGGGTTTAATAATGTCATTCTATTTATGTTGGGTAAATATTTTAGTGGGCTTATTCTTATCGAGAAAAATAGAAGTTTTATTTGGTTTGGGCCTTTAGAGGCCAGCCCATTTATTTCAT
>NW_020201218.1:36012-38170 GCF_001531365.2 Cynara cardunculus var. scolymus | reverse complement strand
AAATGCAAGTCAAGCCCGACCAACCAGTCAAGGAAACCTAGAAGGTCAGGCACGGGGCAGAGTGTTTGAGATCGGAGCCAAAGAAGCTAGATATGATCCCAATGTGGTTTCAGGTACGTTTCTTCTGAATAATGAATTTGCATCAGTTTTATTTGATTCAGGGGCAGATAGGAGTTTTGTATCACTAGATTTTGAGCCTAAGATTAACTTAAGGCCCCAAAGGTTGGAAGAAGCTTACGTAATTGAGTTTGCTAATGGCCAAGACATTAAGGCTAAATACATAATTAAGGATTGCACTCTAAGTTTAGCCAATAAGAATTTTAGCATAGACCTTATACCGATTGAATTAGGAAGTTTTGACATAGTTATCGGCATGGATTGGCTATCCAAAAATCAAGCTGAGATTGTCTGTTCAGAGAAGACTATCCGGATTCCTCATGATGGAAATGACTAATTGTGATTCAAAGAGACAAGTCAGAACGAAAAATTAAGATTGTATCCTGCATGAAGATGCGAAGGTACTTGAAGAAGAATTGTGCTGCATTTCTGGCACATGTGATTGATGGGAAGGTCAAGGAGAAAAGTATTGAGAATTTCCCCATAGTTTAGGAGTTTTCTAACATATTTCCTGAGGATTTACCAGGACTACCCCCGCAAAGACAAGTCGAATTCGGTATCGACTTAATTCCTGGAGCTACCCCGGTGGCAAAGGCACCATATCGCTTGGCACCATCGGAGATGCAAGAAATGTCGAATCAACTCCAGGAGTTATTAGATAGGAGATTTATAAGACCAAGCTACTCGCCATGGGGTGCACCGGTTCTGTTCGTTAAAAAGAAAGATGGGTCAATGCGAATGTGCATATAATGAAGGGAGGAGTTCAGGAAACAATTTAAAGAAGAGAACCCTGGCAACAAATCTGTTGCTGCTGTGAGTAATCGTCCTTTTCTACCTTTTATATCTTAAATTTGATGTTTTGTTTCAAGTACTCTGTTTCTAGATTGAGTTGGTTTGAATTTTCTTAAGCTTTTGATTTGAAAATCACTTGTGAATGATGAACAGGTTGGTAAGGCTGGTGGGGCGAAATGGAAGACAATGTCAGATTCTGTAAGTCACACTTAATTCACATGGTTCACTTTAGGAAGTATAATAAGTATAATGATTACATAAAGGATTGGCCTTGAGAGTTGAAATGGTATAAGAGTAAACACTAATTATGGTTTTGTTAGCCAAATTTTAACATTTTTCATCCAATCTTATGACATTTAATAGAGAATTGATGTAGTATTAAACTATTTGTAACTTGGAATGGCAGTGGTTTCCGAAATGAATAGTAGAAGGTGTAGGGAGTTTATGCGCTACTTTTCCTCAAGACCAGAAGGTGTCTTTCTGTAGGCTTCCGCTTGGCTGGATACATGGAAAAATTGAGGTATTGTTTCCTGCTGCTTCTTGTTAGAAGGTCCAACTGAGCTTCTTGACGTTGCTCATAAAAATGGATGTTAATCTGATAAATAGTAGGCTGCTTTTCACGTGTGCCATTTGGATACTTGATGTTGGTTGCAGACTTGGATGATTTTATGGGACTGATTGATTATTGACCATGTGTGACTAGCTAATTTATTTGCAGTCTTCTTGGGAATAGTTCCTTGGCCGCCACTGTAGAGCTCTAGAGTCTGTTTGTTTAGGTCCTTTAGGATAATCACCAGGGGATCAGGCATGTAGACATGTAGTGTGAGCATCCATCCAGATGTGCACTTTTACTCCAAGGCTAAATGAATATTGTAATTTATGTTCCCATTTATTCTTATACACACACACACATTTGTTTCCATTTCATCTTAGAACTGGTGATTTGAGCAACCTTGGTTTATTTCTGTTTCCATTTCATTTATGTTTCCATTTCTTCCTTTCTTTCTTTGATACTGTTAGATTCTCCTGTTTTGAGAAATTGAAGAATGAATATTGTAATTTATGTTCCCATTTCATCTTATACACACAAACACACATGCACACACACATATGTTTCCATTTCATCTTAGAACAGGTGATTTGAGCAGCCTTGATTTATTTATGTTCCCATTTCATTTCTGTTTCCATTTCTTCATTTCTTTCTTTGATACTGTTTGATTCTCCTATTTTGAGAAATTGAATCAATATT
>NW_020201218.1:17562-35317 GCF_001531365.2 Cynara cardunculus var. scolymus | reverse complement strand
TCCCACTTCTTGGCAGTTTCACATTAAATTTGGCCATAAACAATTATATATCTAAAAAGGGTCAGTTGTTATTGCTAAGCGTGTGATAAGTCTGTCTATCCCTGTGTGTGTTTAGATGGAGATTTGAAGGCCAAAAATTAAATCCATGGAAAAAAAACTAATACATTGATGGTTCAATGGGGTCTGTAAATTTAGAAATGACTTATGGTTCTTTTTGTCCTGCTGAACCTTTCTGGGATAGACAAGTATTTTACATTAGAGACCAAACTATCAGCCAATGGTGATGGCCTTTATATACTTAACCAAACAAAAGCTGAACTGAAACAAACCAAAATATCCCTTTTTTTGCCATTAATGGTGATGGCATTACGGTCAGCTTCTGTGTTATTCTTTCCCCTTATCATCAACTTTCCTCCACTTTACTATACCTTTGTCCCTTCCACTATGTTTCATAGGTAATTTTTTGACTATGTTTCATAGGTTAATGTATCTAAGTTTATCATAGATTGTGTTGCTGGAATGTTGGATAACATTGTCAATATGACTTTCTGTTATGTGAATTTGATTAGCAGTTACTAATCATTCTTTTATGTCTAAAATAACCCATTTTAGAAGGTTGAGTTACTGATTATGACTTTAGAAGCATCTTTTTGCAAAATGATTTTTGACCTGTTTAAAGCCCTATGTTCATCAAATTAACACCAAAAGATGTTGTCCATGACTGTCCAGCACTGTCCCTGTTCACATAACCATGCTTGAATATATAYRTACCTTCAATACATAAGATGTGAAATTTAATTGTGAATAACCATTTGTAAGTCCATAACCATTTGTGTATACATACAGTCTATAACATGCTAAAACATTAACTGGTATTTGTATGTGATTTGTAAGTCCACAACCATTCTTTGATCTGGCCCACATTGGTACCATAAGTCCATATTTAAGTCCATATGTCTGTTTACACTGCTTACAACTATATGACCTTCTGTTTACACTGCTTCTAAATGACTGTCCCTGCTCATATGTCTTGTTAATCTTGTATTGATTTGGTTTACATGTTCTTCAAAACTCAGGTTCTTGTATTGTTTTTGTAGCTAAATTGTTCATCCATTTCATTTTATTTGCAACAGAACTGTGGCAATTCTTACTTGTCATCATCAAAGGTTCTTCTAGAAATTCCTCCGAACCCCAGTTATCTAACAAACAAACCTCTATATGTGTTGACACTACTAACAGGTTCATATTTTTAACATATAAGTTGGCTGTTATGTTATGCACATTTTTTAATTTGTACTAAGATAGATATATATTTGAGAAAGCTTATCTGTATATGGGCATATATATTTGTGAAAGCTTATCTGTATATGGGCATATATATTTGAAAAATCTTATCTGTATATGGGCATATATATTTGAAAAATCTTATCTGTATATGGGCAATCAGATTATCAAGTAACTGTGTCTTTGCTAGCTTTTTATTCACATCTTTTGAACAACAGGCTAGATAGAAGTTAAACCTGAATCTTTTCAACTCTCACTGCAAAGCCTTTCTATTCTAGAAGCAGAGAACAATTGATCTAATAATAATTAGTCAATTACTATCTTTCTTAGTTATGCACCATGTATTCAAATTAAAGCTGAAGCCATTAGTTGTAAAACATTCAGGTTCTGGTTCTATGGAAATACTCTCTGAGTCAAACATATCATCTGAGAACACAGAAGATAAAGTTGGGGAAGGTAGTGTTGAAAACTGTGATGCTGGTGTTTCAAAGGCAAAAGTGGAAGATATATGCAATGCGTTTGAGAAACTTGATGTTCTTGTTGCGGATGAAAGTGTCCAGAGGAACACTCAGACAGCTTCCTCTATGATAAAGCAATCCCTTTAGCAGGTGAAAAGTGCTTAAAATGCATAGTTCAACCTTTTGATTTTTTTTTCAAGTTCTAATCTAGCTGAAATTTCTTCCAGAAGCTAATGATGTTGATGAAAATGCCATTTTCTTGGACACTGAGAATCTAAACGGTCCTTCGAGAATGAAACTTGAAGACACATCTTCTGGTGTTTCAGAGATGGATGATGAAATCCTAGAGAGCAATGGTAAGTTTTACATCTCTTATACAAATCAACATATGTCCAGATGTTTCTGTAGTTATTCCAAATATGGTGGGAGATTTGATTCTTTTTAACACTGATAATATCCTCGGTTAATTCCAATTTAAGAAGTAAAATTTGTTTGTAATATGATTATTGTCTTGAAATTACAGTTGATGTGGTCCTTGTTGATTTTGTCGAGCAAGAGCCAAACAAAGCTCCTGCTGAAGAGTCTGTAATTGAGAAAGCTATTATTGATGTAATGCCCACCAGCACCATAGACCGAGACTCTGAACAGGTCAATCAAGAAGCTGAACAGACAATGGATTATGCTGAGGAAATAACACTGGCGTCAGTAGCTGATGATTCCTTAATTAAAGAAGAAAATCAAGTTCCAATGAAAGCAACTGATGTGATTGATCACCCAACATCTATCAGGAAAATGACTTTAGACAACAATGAGAATATCGGATCAGTCGTTGTTGCTGTTGAAGAGAATAAAAACATTAACGAACAAGCTGTGGACGAGAAGCCTAAGAGTTTAAATGACACAAGTATAAGGCAGCTAAAGAAGCAGCTGAAAGCCTTGTCGATAAAAAATAATACGAACAGCATCAAAGATGACAAGGTGAGTGGAATTTGTATCCAGACTTTGGTAGCTTAATATAATTCTGTGTTAACAAAAATAGGTCCTAATCCTGTTGTGTTGTTAATGAGCAGGTGGGTGAAGTAAGACCTGCTATGCAAGCTGTGTGCAAAAACCAATTGGTGACTGAAGAAATGGAGGATGGAGAGAATGTAGGCAAAGTTTAAACTCTGTTGTTGAATTTGAAATGAAAAGTTGGCAAAAAGATAATGGAATCAAATATTAATGTTTTTCTTTTTCATACCATAAATTGGAGTTTCTTTGAGTTGAAGATGGACTTATTACTTTGCATACAAATTTGCAATAAAAGAATGTAGCATATAAATAAAGACCCCACTTGGACCATGGAAAAGATCCAGAATGTGAGAATCCACATAATTGTTATGACTTTTGCTCTTTTAGATGGATGGTGGAGATGATAGCGATATTGGAGGGTTTGAGGGTTGATAGGAACCAGAACCCTTGTCCGGTTGACTTGTCGTAAAGATGGTTCATAAACGGACAAGTTTGAGAGTTAATTAAGCAGGGCACATGACATGAATATCGACACTATTTTTTTATTTTCAAAAATATTCTCTTTCTTTGTTGATATTATTGATTTATTGTTGCTTTTATACTATTCCTTCAAAAGAAAGAAAAGTTAAAATACATATTTGTTTAATATAAATTTGAATTAGAATTTTCATAAATATTTTTTTTGGAATTAATCATAATTTTCATAGAACCTTATCCATGTAGTTTTGGATTTACGATGTCATTGTCGTTTGCCACAAACATCTGGATTTGGTTGGCCAGTCAAGTTTGGATAGCCACTAATCCAAGCTTCCATTTTCCGTATACGAGTATATCAGCAGCTGAGAGCCATCATGTACACAGTAACCTTGTAAAGAGACCCATATCTCCAGAAAGCTTCTTAACAACCAGTCTTGTTCCATTTTTTTAACCGATGATATTTGCTTGATTGAAATCCTCTGTTGCTTTCAAGATATCAGATACCGTCAGATGCTTGATATCTTTTGCATTGTTTGGGAACAATATGACCCCAAGTGTAACCTATATTATCGTTAAATCTTATCTTATAAAACCAGTGGAACTTCAAAATCGTTAAAATTCATGGCTCTCGCCGCATTGCGCGGGTACACAACTATTATACATAATATGATCCATACCAGTTATTGTAATCATACCTGTTCTTACCATTCCAATCCTTCTGATATTTGTTGTCTGCACTCCATCTGTTGTATGTCTTCTTGTTCACAAAATCTGTTGTTTTGCATATGGAGCACATGATTCTTCACTTGCTAAGTTGAATCAAATCAGTAGTTGATCTTACAAAACAAGGAAGCTTATTAGTAACAACAGGGGTACAAGATGAAACCGATTCAGATTTATTGACCCAAATGCTTTTAACCTTTGAAGAATAATTTTGTGATCCAATGACACACTCTTGATAATACTGATTAGAAGAACGAAAATAGTTCTTAGAAATAGTTGATTTAGGGCTACTTGAATAACTGTTCGATTTTGGAACAGTTATAGAAGCTAGTTTTACATTGAGAAGGAGAACCAGTTGAGCTTTGAGCACAAGAAAAGTCTTTGACTTTCTGCAAAAGCTGGTCTCTTTCAACAGTAACTAAATCATACTTATTTTTAAGTTCAGTTCTTATCTTCAATTCAGTGTCAAGTTCTGTCTTCAGATCAGACAATTTCATTGTAGTATCCAGGAGTTTACCTTCTAACTCCTTCTTAAGCATTTCAAACTTCTTCTTCTGATTTATAAACTCTCTTCTCTCTTCATCTGAGCTGCTCTTCTCATTCTCAGAAGCGATGTCAAGCCACTTTTTCTTTTCAGCAAGCTCTTTAGCAATAGTTGTATGTTTCTTTGTAGTATTTCTCTTCTCAAGAGAAAATTGTTTCTTCTCTTCATCTAAAGCCTTCTGCTTTAGAGCAATGCTGTCAGACAATTTATGAGTTTGGTTCAGAAACTCTTCTGTGATGTCTTTCTCCTCTTTATCATTCTCGCCACGTTCCAAGATTATCAGCTGCTCAAAATCTGAGATTTGTTTTAAAAGCAATTTAGCGTTCAGCTCAAGAGAGTTTATCTTATTTTCATAAGATATGCATTCAGTACCAAGTTTTCTTTCTAATTCAATCACCCTCTTCTTCTCTTTCTCAAATTTCTTCCTCTCAACATCGAAACATTTCTCAACTTCTAGAACCTTCTCTTTCTCTAAATTCAGTAACTTCCTTAACTCAATCAGATCACTCTCAGACTTATGAAAATTTTCAGTTAAGTCCTCTGTCTYTGTATTATTCCTTGGAGTGTTTCTCTCAGTCGGTAATTCATTTCTAACCTCTTGAAGTTTATTAAACAAATCTTTGTTAGCTTTACTCAAAATTTTCAGATCATCATCATAATTCTTTCTGACAGACCTAAGAGTGTTTTGCAACTTTTCAATCTTGTACATGAAGTCATTTTCAGTATGTTCACATCTTTCTTTATGCTCCCGTTTTAAATCTTTAATACACTCCATATTCGCATGATTTTCGTAAAACATATTCAGATATTTCTCTTTATAATTTTGTATGCTCTTATCCATCTCAGAAACTTTATTTTTCAATTCCATATTCTCTCTCTCAAAAGAAACTGCTATTTTCCAAGATTGATTACCAGATCAAATGTGATGAAATCAGATAAAAAAAATAAAAAACAATTAAGCTCAAAAACAAATCAGAAAATATAAAAACTTATGAGAAATTAGAAAATCGACGAAAAACTGTAAAAATTAGTAAAAACAATCAAAACTGTTGAAAAGAGTTAAAAATTGTTAAAAACAGTTAAAACTGATAAGAAACAGTTTACGCGATCCAAAACAGTTTAAAGTTCTCAAACAGTTCAAAAACAAATAAAACAGTAAAAGAAAATAAAAAAAATTGATCCACACAAACAAAAAATGAAATATAAGATAACAAATAAAAACAAAAGGGCTAAGGATCAAATGATCAAAACTGTGTACGAGGAAGACTGCAAGTAACCGAAGATGCTTAATCCGGATGCGAGAAAAAGTGACAATCCTTGAACCGGACACAGTCGTGATCGAATCTTTGAACAAATAGACACAAGTAAACAACAATGAAACTACAATGAAATAACAATGAAACAGCAAAGAAAAATACAGCCTGTTATGTGATTTACAAACCTGTTTAGATGATGAGATTGACAAGTTTGACTTTTCGAAGAAAACTTCCCAGTCATGAGGATTTTGTTGTAAAAAGTGAAACGACTGAGGATTCCGATATAGCTTCAGATTTGAAACAGAATTTCAATACAAAACCTGTTTCAGAGAATTGGTATTATAAAAAGAATAAAACTAAAAAGAATTTGAGGAAACAGAAGAAGCTTATTGATAAGAAAATCAAACATAAAGTTCATCGTTCATTTAAAGCTGTTGATTTTAGTTTTCCTATTTCAGATAAATCGTTGAAGTTTTAGAAGGTCTAGAGAGTAAAAGAAGAAGAAAAATCTTCAAATTAACAGAAGAAGAATAATTTTGTTGATTCTGTATTAAATAATTCGACATCGAATAATCCTGTACAAAGATATCCAGTAGATGAATTGTTTGATATCAGAAATAGTAAAAATAATTGTTCTCTGTGTAGATTGAATGAGTTGCTTATGTTTTTTACTTCTTTTAAGCCTTATCATGTCATGCATTCTTCTTTATCTGCTTTATCTAAGAAAATTCATTTTAAAGAACGTTGGTTTTGTACATATAGTATACCACCAACAAGATCTAATCTCAAAGGACCCAATCTAAAATGGGTAGCAAAACCCATTTGATTCACTTTTGCAGGTTAACCGGCATGTGTGGTTCTTAGACTCAGGATGTTCTAAGCACATGAGTGGTAGAAAATAATTATTATCTAACTTTGTTGAATCATTTGGAGGTACGGTAAGATTCGGAAATGATCAATACACACCTATCCTTGGATACAGTGACGTAATATATGGGAATTTAATGATAAATAAAGTGTTGTATGTCGAAGGACTTGGACATAATCTTTTCAGTATAGGTAAATTTTGTGATAAAAATTTAGAAGTTTGTGTTGATCCTCTCTCTCAGTGATTTGATGATAATCCCTTTTCACTTATACGTTGTATTTATGTTTCTATATTTTCAGTTCCAGCGGTCTTTACTGAGTATGTTCAGTGATCGTTGAAAAACTTGCATTGTAAATCTATCAGACACAACAATACTTCAAGAAGACAACACTCACACCAAAGAACCTTCAGCAACCGTCGAAGACTGAAACTGAAGATTAGAGACTGACGAGTACGTGATCTGAATCGGTATTTAGTGATTACAAGTCTGTCTACATATGTGTGAAGCCTGCTCAAACTTCAGCGAATGATGATGAGACCTTCAGGTCATTCCAGCATTCAGCGATCAGAGGAAGTTTGCTTAGCACGATTATTGTTGTCTTGTCCTTATGCACACAAAGGACAAAACCCATTCCCCTACGAAAGTTAGTATGATACGAAGCCGATTAGTCGACTCTTTGTCCACCAACTTTAGGTGAGGATGTCTTCTCATGAATAGTGCTTTTGTACTATTCACTGTGGCAAAGTACAAGTCTTCCACTTAAGGCTTGACACGCTCTCTAACCCTACCTTATTGCATTAAATGAACATTTAATGCACTGGGTATAAATAGAAATGTTTCTTCTCCATGCAGAGAGCGCGCATCTCTCTCTCTAACCCCAATTCTTACTTCAAACATTTTATAGCTTAAGTAAATGATCTTCCTTATAGCAACTTCTTTTCTTGTATTTGCTAAAGCTTTGTGTATAACCAAAGATTGTTTAGATAGGTTTTCATTACCTTATCCTTCTGCAAACAATCTTGTAAAATCTGTATTGATCTTCTCTATCAATATATATTTTAAATTTGAAAACATTGTGTTTGTATTCATCCTCCCCTTCTACAAACAGAGCAGTGTTTTCTTTCTTTCCTTGTGTTTAGCTATTTTATGTATTAGTTTATCTCTTCTTAGATAACTTTATTGCTTACAAATGGCTTTACAAATTGCAAACACACACACACAAGATAATGGTTTTCTTGCCAAACCTCCCCGATTTGTCCGTGACAACTTTAGTCTCTGAAAGAACCGGATGTCCCTCTTTCTGGAAGGTGTGGATCCTGAAATTCCACAHTACATAGAAAATGTACCATATATTCCATTTGCTATTGCTCCGGCTGTTCCAGCAACAGCTACGACTGTCGCGATTCCTGAACGGCAGATTCCAAAGTTTCCACATCAGCGGAGCGATGAGAACAAGAAGAAGATAGCTATAGACATGCGTGCTTTGTCTATAATAGCTATGTCTCTTCCTTATGAGATTTATCACTCAGTAATGAAACTCAAATCTTCTAAATCCATATGGGATACACTCTGTGTTCAATATGAAGGAACCACTAAGGTTCAGGAGACTAGAAAGATCAATCTAGTAAGACAGTATGAAGGCTTTCTCTGTGGAAAATCTGAGACACTGTCTGAAGTACATCAAAGATTTAACTGCCATATTATTGATCTTAGGGCTGTCAGCAGGGAATATTCTAATTCTGAAACCTTGACTAAGTTTCTAGAATGTCTTCCTGAGTCTTGGGACACCTTTTCCATGTCTCTCAAGATGTCAAATGACATGTCCACTCTTTCTCTTTCAACTTTATACGGGATTCTGTTTAACCATGAGCAATCTCGCCAACTGAAAGGGAATCTTGTAAAAGAATCCAGGGATATGAAAAGCTCCCCTTTAGCTTTGATCTCTGAAGCTTCTTCAGTTGAAACTTCTACCCCTTTTGTTTATTCTCTTCCTCCCGTGGTCATCACAGAATCTGATTTAACAGATTTTGATGAGTCCCTGGCACTCCTGACTAAGTCATTTAGGAGGTTCGCCAGTAAGAGCAACTTCCGTAGATCTCCTCAGCTATCCTTCAGGGAGAAGACAAAGTCAGAAAGAATAGACAAGGCTTCAGCTGTCTGCTACAACTGTCACCGGCCCAGACATTTTACAGGTGAATGCAGATCAAAGAAGACTGCGACGCCATCTTCTAAAACTCCTTCCTCCATCAGGACCAAAGATGAAAAGTACTTAAAACTGAAGGAGAAGTACAAGAAGATGAAGTACATCCAGCGAAAGGGTAAAGGCCTTATTGTTGAAGAGCATGACTGGGCTGAATCATCCGATGAGTCATCTTCGGATGAAGAGGATAAAGCCTACGTCTGCATGATGGCTATAAATACAAATGAAGGATCTTTTGAAGCATCTACATCCTCTGAGCCATCACCTTCTGCTTCTTCTACTCAGGTATGCTTCCTGAATGAACCATCTTCCTCTTCTAGTCTTTCTACACTAGATACGCTGACGGTTGACCATTACAATGCCCTCAATGGCAAATCAAAAGCTGAAATGCTTAACGTTGATCTTCAAGAGCAATTGAAGATTTGCCATTCTAAGATCAAAGAACTAACCTCTGTTGAGGAAAATCTTAATGATTAGGTTATTGTAAACCAAGCCATCACCGTTGAACGTGAGAAAGCTGTCGCTGAGCGTGAGCGAGCAATCGCTGAACTCAAGGCTGAGAAAACTACCATTGAAGGGTGGTGCAAAGCTTCCCTCAAGGCCTCTGAGATTATTAACGCTCAGATCCTGGTCAAGAAAATGACTGGTCTAGGATTCTCTTATGATCAGGAAGAATGTGTTAAAGACATGTCCATGCTTAAATTTGGTACTTTCGTCTCTTCTATTCCTAACACTTCTTCCTCTCAGTCCTCTTCTTTTACTGAGAGTCATCTTGAAGGAATTCCTTTGAGTTCTGGGTGCAAAGACTTCTAACAAGTCTAATAGATCTAGATCTATTCCTTCAACTTGCAAAACTTCTTCTTCTTCTTCAGGGACTAAGAAATCTGAATCGCATCAGAAATCTAAGTCACAACTCAAGGTGAACTTTTCACCTAAGGAATCCAATTCCTCAATGGTTCCTCCTAGAGCCAATAAGAATGGAATTCTTGGAGCTGGTCCCACTTCTAGTCTAATACTTCCTTGCCCTAAAGCTACTCCTAGTTTTAGGAAGTTTAAACATTGTGGTGAAAGAACACATGTTGCTAGTAGGTGTCGTTCTACCGCCAAAGCTGGTTCACCAACTTTGTACAAGAAAGTAACCAAGGCTGAGAAATCAACTAATGTGAAATCATCCACAAAGGCTGCTCCTACAGTCAAATTGAAAAAATCGTTGAAGCCTCTTCTTCAGGCTCAACGAAGACAACTCCTACTGAAAAGTCTTCAGCATCAGACATTGTAACTCCAACCACTAAAGTCTCTTCTTCAGACTCAGTGAAGACTTCCACTGAAACTACCTTGGTAGTATAAAGGGTTGTTCCTCTTTCCATTCAAACGTCTTCAGGTTTAGTGATGCCATCTACTGATAATGATTCGTCAATATCAGATGATGAAGCCTCTTACAAAGCTGGACCCAAATAGTTGGGTTCCAATAGTAATTCTTATTTTGTATCCTTGATCAGGATGTCAAAGGCATATGGTATTTGGACAGTGGTTGTTCAAGACATATGACTGGAGATATATCTCTTCTATCTCACTTCAAGAATGAAAGAGGACCTTCCATAACCTTCGGTGGAAATGGAAAAGGATATACCAAAGGCTTTGGTATATTATCCAACGTTATAACAACTTTCAAATGTGTTCCATACGTTGAAGAACTGAAGTACAGTCTTCTTAGCATCAGCCAACTGTGTGATAAAGATTATAGAGTTAAATTCTCAAAGAATTCTTGTCATGTTCTCGACAAAGATAATAAGGTTGCTCTAAYCGGTTCTCGTCTAGAGAATGTTTACATCATTAACATTAATTCTCCTCTGACTGAGAATAGTTGCTTCTTCTCCAAGGCCTCATCAGATATTAACTGGTTATGGCACAAACGGCTATCTCATCTCAACTTCAAGACACTCATTGAGTTGTCAAGAAATGATCTTCTCACAGGTCTTCCTCAACACTCGTTTGCAAAGGAATCTCTTTGCTCAGCCTGTGAAAAAGGAAAAAACACAAGAGCTAGCTCCAAGTCGAAGCAAATCTCTTCAGTGACTGCGCCTCTTCAGCTACTACATATGGATCTCTTTGGTCCAGTCAATGTGCAATCCCTAGCTGGAAAGAAGTTCACATTTGTCATTGTTGAAGAGTATGCCAAGTATACTTGGGTATTCTTTCTAAGATCCAAGGACGAAGCACCTGAAGAAATCATTTCGTTCATCGAAAAGATAGAAGTACTAAACAATGTTAAAGTACGATCTATCAGAAGTGACCATGGTACTGAATTCAAAAGCAGTACTATGGATAACTTTCTTGAGGACAAGGGAATCTCTTACAACTTCTCCTCTGTGAGAACTCCTCAGCAGAATGGGGTCGTTGAAAGAAGAAATCGAACAATCATCAAGGCTGCTAGATCAATGCTCAGCGAATCCCATCTCCTGACTCAATTATGGGCTGAAGCTGTCAACACCTCTTGTTTCACTCAAAACCGATCGTTGATCGTGAAAAGATTCAAGAAGACAGCCTATGAACTCTTGCATAGACGAAAGCCCTCCATAAGCTTTCTTCATATATTTGGTTGTACTTGTTACACTCTCAACAACCGCAACCAACTTGGAAAGTTCGATCCCAAAACTGATGAAGAAATCTTTCTTGGATATTCTTCTGTATCCAAAGCCTTCAGAGTATTCAACAAACRAAGACAGACAATAGAGGAATCTATTCATGTCACTTTTGACGAATCTCAATCAGCTAATTCAAAACCCATCTCAATTGATGAGGATGAATTAGAGAACTGGATGATATCTCACTACGAACAACCTGAAGCTTCCTACAGTGATCCTCTCAACACTAAATTTCCAGAAGCTGAAGATGGTCCACTCATCATTCCAGTTGCAGCTAGTTACTCCAATGTATCTTCTTCAGAGATCGTTGCAGTTCCCATTAGCTGTGTACCTCCTTCTACTTCAAACACTGATCCATCAGTTAATGAAATGCCTTCAGTTTCTGAACCTTTTTCAGTTGCTGAATCTGAGGCTCCCTTGGTAATAATCCCTATTGCTGAAGAAACTGTTGCTGAAGCCTCATCTTCCATACCTAAACTCTTTTATTGAGATGAAGCTCCTCTACCGACTCAACGGTGGACTAAAAGCCATCCAATTCATCAAATTTTGGGTGATATAGATGCAGGTATCAAGACACGTCGAGGTCTAGGTAATATCTATCTCTTTGTGAACTTTCTTTCTTTAGTTGAACCCAAGAAAATCAATGATGCTATCTCCGACCCTAGTTAGGTTCTTGCTATGCAAGAAGAGCTCATTGAGTTTGAGAGGAACAAAGTCTGGTACCGTATCCCACGTCCATCAAACAAATCARTGATAGGCACCAAATGGGTCTATCGCAACAAGTTGGATGAAGATGGTGTGGTAACCCGCAATAAGGCTCGGCTTGTTGCTCAAGGTTATAGACAAGAAGAAGGAATCGACTATGACGAAACCTTCACACCAGTGGTTAGACTCGAAGCAATTCGACTCTTTCTAGCCTTTGATGCCCATAGAGACTTCAAGGTCTTCAGATGAATGTAAAGAGCGCTTTCCTTAATGTAAAACTTCAAGAGGAAGTTTATGTTGAACAACCTCCAAGGTTTCTTGACCTTAAGTATCCTAACCACGTCTATAGGTTGGATAAAGCTCTTTATGGGTTAAAGCAGGCTCCTCGTGCCTGGTATGATACCCTTTCTTCTTTTTCTCATCTCTGAGAAATTCTCTCGTGGAAAGATTGACCAGACCTTATTCCTACGAAAAATTGAAGGTCACATCATTCTCATCCAAATTTATGTCGATTATATTATTTTTCGTTCCACTAATCCCTCTTTATGTTTTCGTTTCGCTGAACGCATGAAGAAAGAATATATTAGATGAGCATGATGGGAGAACTAACATTGTTTTTAAGTCTCAAGGTCAAACAAACTGATAAAGGTATCTTTATYAACCAAAGTAAGTATGTTCGAGACATGCTGAAGAAGTTTGATCTATCCAACAGTTCATCTATGAAGACTCCTATGGCTCCTCCACTCACTCTTAACAAGGATCCAAATGGAAAGCCTRTAACTATGACTGTTTACAGAGGAATGATCGGCTCTTTGCTCTATCTCACAGCTAGCCGACCCGATATCATGTRCTCCACTTGCYTATGTGCAAGATATCAAGCTGAACCTAAGGAATCCCATCTGATCGCTGTCAAACGCATTTTCAGATATCTTAAGGGAACTCCTAATATGGGTCTTYGGTACCSTAAAGGTTCAGGTTTTGACCTTATTGGTTATTCGGATAGTGATTTTGCAGGTTGCAAAATTGATAGGAAAAGCACCACTTGAGGCTATCGGCTTCTAGGTGGAAAGTTGGTGAGTTGGACAAGCAAAAAGCAAAATTCAGTATCCACATCAACAGCTGAAGCTGAGTATGTAGCCGCTGGTAGCTACTGTGCCCAAATTCTTTTGATGAAAAAATCAGCTACTGGACTACGATCTTTAGTTTTCAAGGATTCCTATTTATTATGATAGCACCAGTGCCATTGCAATTGCAAACAACCCTGTAATTCTCTACAAAGACCAAACATATTGAGATCTGATATCATTTTATCAGAGATCATGTTATGAATGGTGATATTGAACTTCACTTTGTTCCAACTGAGTATCAACTCGCTGACCTTTTCACCAAGCCTCTTGATGAGATAAGATTTAATATCTTGATCAGCGAATTGGGTATGTTGAACATTGAAGATTAACCTTCAGTAATTAAACATCACTCAGTAAGTGAAATGATTCAGTGCTCTATCTCTAACACTGAACTCTTGAGTAAATATATCTAYTMTCTCTAAGGTATGATTACTCTTCTCTTTTCACAACTTAAAACTTTCACTGAAGCTTTCTTTTTTTTAGTGATAAAATGTTTTAAAAGGTGGTCTCAGTGATTCTCAACACTCACCACATATTTATCTTAGAAATCTAAAAGATAACTGAAACTTTTCTTCAGTGACCAAAAAGTTTTTTAAATGCTAGTTCCAGTGACTCTCTTCATTAAAACCTGATGTGTTAAAACCATCACTGAATATTTTCTGTTCAGTGATAAAAAGTTTTAAATAAAGTTTTCAGTACCCTTTAAACACTGAATGACTCTTCATATTCTTATAAACTATTTTTGTTTTTAATAGAAAATAGTTAAAGAATCGTCTTTATGATGACGTTCTCTGTTTACTATGAGCGACGCTTTGAGACACACAAAATGATATGTCATTACGCTACCTCATTAAATGCCATCCAATCGTGGATGAGAACGTGGCATATTTTTCATCATGACCACTTTCCCGAACCGTCGTCTTTTCTCTTTCTCATATTACTTCTCTCTCCTCCTACCTATAAATATGAGACTTCTTCTCCACTTTTCTCTTTACGCTTTCAAAATTCTTAGACAAGCCTCTGCTAAGATTTCTCCAAAGCAAGAACTCCCTAAATCTTCAAACCTTTTTTCGACCTTTCTTCTTAATCTTTAAAGGTCAGAATCTTTTTTTTCTTCTTACCGTTACAAGAAATGTGTTTGATATGATTAAGAACTTTGTTCTCTTAATACATTAAACTGTAAAGGGTTTTAATCATGTCCTTCTTGATTATTAATCTTGTTTCTTTATACACATTATACTTGAAAAACCCTAATCTTGTAAGGATTTTTCAAAATAAGTTTTTCCTTGATTAAAGACTTTTTCTATACTCTTTAACCATAAACTCTTGGCTTATTTCTAACAAACCTGTTTGTTCTACTTCTTATTGATAATAAACAGATGGTTGCCAAGAACGTCAACTTCTCCATTCACGAGATCTCTATCAAGGCCAACAACCATATTGCCTTGTTGAAGATACCCTTCACCAGAGCATATTACCAAGAGGCGCCTGACTTCCTCAAGCAGTCGTCCTTAGGCTACGCTCTCAACCATGAGCCTCTCATGGTCAAGGAACTTCTTCAGCAGTTCTGGTACACTACTGAGGTTGTCGAGGTCCAAGACGATGCTGGACGCACAATGGAGCAAATACATTTCACTTTCAACTGCATGGAAGTAAACTTTGGGGTTTCTACACTCCGCTCAGCTTTTTGTCTTCCCAAAGGTCCCTTCGATAGCGAACCCTCCACTATCGAGATCATCAACTTTCTCGATGCCATTGGCTACAAGTGGCTAATGAAGAAGGACTCCAGCGCCCCTCTCAAGTCCTTGACGAAGATTGAGAAGAACAGGATGTTAGTTGTCTGGCAATACATGTTTTCTCATTTCATCTTGTGCATGGGTGGAAAAACTCGAGGTCAGGACCAGGCCTCTAGGATCGCCTTGATCATAGGCGTATCTGTGATTCAGCGTCGCAATATAAATTATGCTGCGGTCATTTTCGATGACCTGGTGCTTAAGCTGAACAAACGCCAGCGAGAAAAAGGTGGTGCCTTACACCATGTTTCTTTTGATGGTATTGACAAAGATCTTCAAGAGTCTTTACCCCAAAGAAGGAAACCTTCCAGCTTTCAGGCTTGGATCTAGGATTCTAGATCATAAGCTGAGGGATAGTGATGTGGCACTTTCTTCCATTGTGTCCATCACTACCTCTTCTCCTCAGGTGGCCATGACAAGGGCAACCCCTCCCCCGCGTCTAGCCAAGCCACCAAAACCCCTTCTAAACGACCCTCTCAACCAACTCTTGGTTCTCCTCTGAGAGCCAAGAAAGCCAAAAAGGGGACAACCACGTCTCTAGCTGGGGCCTCTCAAAAGGCTTCAGTTATTAAAACTCGCCTTACCCACGAGGCATTTTCTATTCAACCTCCCAGCTCTTTAGTGATTTCTCCATCACTGTCGTATCAGTGGTACCTTCACCAATCACTTAAGTGACCCAAATCACTGAAAGTGTAAATATCAGCGCTGCCACCGGTGAACACCCACGTCTCTTCTCAACCATTTTATCTTCTCCTCCCTCCTTGGTCTTTACACATGTCGATGATGTATCAGCGATTGTCCTTCCTGATACTGAGACGCATACCACTGGACCTGACGCTGCTCCTCTCGATACTCCTCAGCATACAGATATCCATCCTCTCGAGGACATCTTTGCTCAGGCCAGTGACAATCCTTTAGATGTCACTGAAAGCCCCTCAGGTATTCTATCTTCCTACCCATTCTTTTCTTCTAACCTTGATTGAGCCTTCAGCTCACACTTCTTGTTTTGCAGGTCCTTGTTCGATGCATCAGTCTGATGCTCAGGAAGTAGAAGATGAAGAAAGAGAGAAAGACGATGGAGGAGATGAAGAAATTGATGATGACTATGATATGTCATCTGATATCAAGCTTCTCCTTCCTGCCGTTGATATCGTCCCCTGCAGGATCAACGCAGTTCACCAAGAGGTGCCCCATCAAGGTGATCTTGATGCGAACTTCCTTGCCTTCCAGGAGGATGTTTAAGAAGTTCAGAGTCATCTCCTGATTCTCCAAGAAGTTGTTCAAGCCAACACCTACGCCATTGTTGTTCTTCACAGTAGGGCTGACGATGCTCAGGCTATCGCTGATCAGCAGACTTGTCTTCTTCAACAAATCCTAGATGTTGTCCGTCAACCAGCTCTAGTGATTGCACCCTCTTTCTCTACCGATGATCGCACCCAACTCCATGAGACGCTTGAGGCAACGACAACTCTAGCCAATGCTTTGCATAGGCTGGAGGATTCTATGGTTCTCCAGCATCAGCGCTTGGACGAACTCTCTGGCAAAGTCTCTCAAGTCTTAGCCAGAGAGGGGGAGATGAGGTCCAATGCTGGTGAATGATCTAATGCTGCTCCTACAGCTTCTCAGGTTGTTAGCCCAATATCATCTTCAGTTGCAGTTGAAGCTGAGGCTCTCAGAGCTGAAGCAGTTGTTGCTCTTGTAATCACGACTATCGAAGCCGCTCTAGCTGAGGATGTTGATGCCATCCCTAGGGATGATGCCCATACCATCCCTGCTACTAGTGATGATGATGATGATGAACACGAAGATGATGATGATGAAGACGATGATGAACCTGTCATTACAGACACCGGAGATGATCTAGATGGCAACGACGACGATGATGATTAAGATAACTTTAGCATCAAGTTCCAGAAACCATCAACAGTCACCAAAGGTGTTACTCTCAGGGATTCCGCATCCCAGGGGGAGCAAAGGCAAGGTGAATCGACTCCATCAGGGAACCTGGACCCCAAGTCGAAAGGCAAGGCGGTCGCTGAAGAAGGGAACTTGAGGACATTGTTCAATATTCCTCAACAACCTTTGTTTGAAGACTCTACCTCTCAGGTAGTGATCACTTCAACCTATCATCTTTATATTCCATCAATAACCTGTGGTCGACTGGAGCAGGTACCTAATCAACCCACTTCTCGTGCTCCTGCCGACCTGCAGATGACTCAGTTGATGGAGTCACTTGACCAGACTAGAGTAAAAATTTCTATTTGTACCTCTAGTGATGGTGAGTTTGACCTCTTATCTGAAGCTAAAAGACTCGAGGCATTACGGGCTGAAGAAGAGCTAGAACTTCAAAGAAAACAGACTAAAGACAGCTTGAAGCTGGCTAAGTCACTAGCTAAAACAGTTCTTCCCAAGAAAAGGTCTAAGAAAATGGTGAATGCTATCCAAGCCCAGGCTAAACTTCTTTCTATTGTAGAAGCTGAACGCAAGAAGAAGCTGAAGCTGGTGGATAAGGACAAACAATGGAGTGAAGCAAAACTGAAAAAGAGACTCAGTCCCCGCCCAATTATCAGCTGACGTTCTAAAGATGGTGGAACGCTAGTCTCAATGCTCATCACTAGGTACAATCTTGATGTCGTTACCGAGTACCCTTCCTACCTTGGCCG
>NW_020201218.1:2490-17267 GCF_001531365.2 Cynara cardunculus var. scolymus | reverse complement strand
TGAGTTAGGAGTTATATTCCTTGACTATGAAGGTGAAGTCAAATTTCAGAGAATGTCAGAGCTACATCTATGTCCAATGGATCATTTGGTTTATCTTCTGGTCTGGATAGATGATAGCATGCCTGGAAAAGCCGTAGATCTGAAGATACGAAGGGAATTCCTACTTTGAAAAAAACTTGGTGAAAGTGTACCTGGGTACATAGATCTAAGATCTCTAGATTAGTTTCTCTTTGTAACAACAATCCACTTTTCCTTGTAACTTCATGTACTATATCTCCTTTCAGTGATTATACTTATATTCCATAAGTTCTAGACATGTACTGTAATACTTGTAATATTTCCTATGATTAATAAAATGAGTATTCCATGTACTTCAYTGAAAAARATCCCTGAAAAAAGTAATAGGGACACAAGTCTATGAGTTCCAATGTTACTTTTCTCATTTACTGACAATCTATAAGTCAGTGAATAAGCTTTCAGTTTCAGTTTCCGAACTTGTAATTTTCTTAGATATAACTTGAGAAAAAAAAATCCCAAGCTGCGACTGACCAAACAGAAAAAGATCCCAAAATAGTAAAAAAGGACATACACTTTGTATATAACTTTTCCTTACTATTATTTAATAAGATAACCTTCTCTATGTTATCTTGATATCATCAAATAGGGGGAGATTGTTGATCCTCTCTCTCAGTAATATGATGATAATCCATTTTCACTTATACATTGTATTTATGTTTCTGTATTTTCAGTTTCAGCGATCTTCACTGAGTATGTTCAGTGATCGCTGAAGAACTTGCATTGTAAATCTATCAGAGACAACAATACTTCAAGAAGACAACACTCCCACCAAAGAACCTTCAGCAACCGTCTAATACTGAAACTGAAGATTAGAGGCTGACGAAAAAGGATTCGAAAAAGGTACCAGCCATCTTATGAAAGGAAACCATCTAAATTTCATCAGATGGAAGACAGTAGAGATGGAAGAGAAGAAAGAAGAGAAGATAGAAGAGACGAGAGGAAAGAGGACAAGGATGGAAGGAAAAATGACCTCCGCTGCTTCAGGTGCGGAAAACTCGGTCATTTTTCTAAAGAATGCAGTGGACGACTAATAAAGGATGTTGACTATTACAAGAATAAATACAAGTATAATCCTAAAGAGCGAAGCCTGATGGCTGAGAAAGAAAACTGGGTGTCTGATTCTTCATCTGATGAAGAAGACAAAGCACTCATCTGTCTGATGGCCACGTCCAATGCAGAATCTGCCTCCAACTCTGATGATCAGTTATGTGAGTCTACTTCCAATGAAACCAACTCTGCTCCATCTAAGCTAGAGTTAAGGGTGATAAAACTTTCAGAGGATTTCTTTAAATTTAAAAAGAAATTAAATTTTGAAAAATCTAAAAGAATAAAAGCGGAAAAAGAAGCAAGTTTCTACAAAAGAGAAACTGACCTTCTAACCGAAGAAAAAGCCGAACTTGCCAAGGAAAAGACTCGCATCACCACTCTTAAGAAATCAGAGAAAGAAAAACTTCTGGAACTAAACAAACGAATAATTAAGTACATAGAAAAGAAAACTAAGGCCTTAAAAGAATCCGAGGCAGAGAGACTAAACTTAGTTGCTTTTAAAGATTTCTTTTAAAAGGAAAGGGAGATCCTTCACCAGAAGCATCAAACCAATGAACTTTTGATGAAGAAGTACAAAGATGCCCAAGATGTTTATGAAAAGTTAAATGGTCAAACGGACACTCAAGGGATTGGATTCAATGAAGTGGACTCCTTCATCGAATCAAAGAAATCCACCCTTGAATCCACTTTCAAATTTGGATGCATTCAGAAACCCGAATTTATCCCGAAACCAAAAGCAAATTTTAAAAGAGATTTGTAAAAGAAGATGAATAGAAATCGGCCGCCGCTTTCTTTATTGAATGAAAAATACAATCTCTCAAAAGCCCTAATCGACTCTCATATGATGTGTTTGAATCTATGTGTTACAAAGTGTTGATAATTCATCTCACTTCTATTCTATAGCTATATCACTTCTTATATATGCGATATTTACATGATAACTGAATCCTATAAACAAGGAAATAATCATTATCAAAATGGGATCACCATCATCCTTCAAGATTTTGAAGATAGTCGTCCAGAGGATAGACCAACAAGAGGATAGACCAACCAAAGGTTAGACAAACCAGATGATAGACCAACCAGAGGATAGACTAACCAGAGGATAGACCAACCACAGGTTAGACCAACCAGATAATAGACCAACCAAAGGATAGACGTTTTAAGCTCAACAACATCTTCAGGTCTTCCATCCTTAGCCCCGATTGCTTTAATAAAACTTTAATAATTAGGATCAACTTGATCCTAACAATCTCCCCCCAAAGTTTTATGAAGCAAGCATCTTCATAAAGTCTTCAGGTCTTCTCCCCTCTGCTTTCTTAAGTAAAGCTTTAGTGTGCTTGGTATGGATGGAATTTTCAAGCTCCCTCCTGAATGTAGCTCTTTGTTCTTCATTTTCATCTCTTAGACCAAATCAAATTCAATGTGAATGCAACACCATTGATTGCACAAAATGCAGCTTTAATCTGCCTACAACCCAGCATATACTTTGAAGCACAAAATAGCCACTCAACCCCAAAAGTAGTATATTCATCCAACTAAGGGATAGATAAATGTGTGCATTTCTTGACAAAACAGTGCAATTAGTCTTATGACAAAGAATCTTTCAATGAACCGCAAGTTGAGTAGGAATTCAGTGAAGTACATGGAATACTCATTTTATTAAACATAGGAAATATTACAAGTATTACAGTACATGTCCAGAACTTATAGAATATAAGTATAATCACTGAAAGGAGATATAGTACATGAAGTTACAAGGAAAAGTGRATTGTTGTTASAAAGAGAATCTTATTCTAGAACACTTAGATCTATGTAACCAGGTACATCTTCACCAAGGTTTCTCCGACGCAGGAATTCCCTTCATATCTTCAGATCTACGACTTTTCCATGCATGCTCTCATCTATCAAGAGCAAAAGATAAACCAAGTGATCCATTGGACATAGATGTAGCTCTGACATTCTCTGAAATCTGACTTCACCTTCATAGTCAAGGAATATAACTTCTAACTCAAGTTTAAAATGCATAGAGTTGGGTGTATAAGGACCCTTATCTCGCAAGTCAAGATTCATCATAGAAATGTTTGTACTCTTATGAACCATCAGGATTTCGTCTAAGGAGAACCTTGATTCATGTTCGTTCCTTAGGTATGGTCCTTCATTAGGATCATAGAGTTTTTGTTTCTTCTTCCCACCTTTCTTCAGAGTTGGCCGGTCAGGGACCTTGACATACCTGGACATCGTTTTGATGAGCTTGTTGATGGTGTCCTTGATAAGTGTCTTGTGTCTCGACTTGGATTGCTGAATGGTTTGCCTGATCTCCATCTATTTGTTGTATCCAAAACGGCCAAGGTAGGAAGGGTACTCGGTAACGGCATCAAGATTGTACCTGATGATGAGCATTGAGACCAGCGTTCTACCGTCTTTAGAACGTTCGCTGATGCTGACGTTGATAATTGGATGGGGACTGAGTCTCTTTTTCAGTTTTGCTTCGCTCCATTGCTTGTCCTTATCATCCAGCTTCAGCTTCTTCTTGTGTTCAGCTTCTGCAATCGAAAGAAGTCTAGCTTGGGCTTGGACAGCATTCACCGTTTTCTTGGACTTTTTCTTGGGAAGGACTTTAGCAGCTAGTGACTTGGCCAGCTTTAAGCTGTCTTCAGTCTGCTTCTTTTGAAGCTCTAGCTCTTCTTCAACACTTAATGCCTCGAGTCTTTCAACTTTAGATAAGAAGTCAAACTCACCACCACTAGAGGTACGAAGAGGGATTTTTACTCTAGTCTGGTCGAGGGAATTCTTCAGCTGAGACATTTGCTGGTGTGTTGGAGCACAAGAGACGGGTTGATCAGATACCTGCTCCAGTCGACCGCAGGTTGTTGATTGAATATGGAGTTGATATTCTAAAGTAATCACTACCTGAGAGCTAGAGTCTTCAAACAAGGTTTGTTGAGGGATTTTGAAAAGTACCTTCAAGTTATCTTCTTCAGCGACCGCCTTGCCTTTCGACTTAGGGTCCTGGTTCCCTGATGGAATCGATTCACCTTGCCTTTGCTCCCCCTGGGATGTAGAATCCCCAAGAGCAACACCTTTTGTGACGGTTGATGTCTTCTGGAACTTGATGGTAAAGTCATCATCATCATCATCATCATCATCATCATCATCATCATCGTCGTCGTCGTCGTCGTCGTCGTCGTCACCATCTAGATCATCTTCGGTGTCTGGATTGACAGGTTCATCATCGTCTTCATCATCATCTTCATCTTTATCAACATCATCATCATCACCAGCAACAATGATGGTATGGGCATCATCCCTAGGGATGGCTTCGACATTCTCAGCTAAAGCAGCTTCGGTGGTCGTGTTTACAGGAGCAACAACTGCTTCAGCTCCGAGAGCCTCAGCTTCAACCGCAACTGAAGCTTATACTGGACCAACAGCCTGAGAAGCTGTAGGAGCAGCATCAGATGATTCACCAGCATTGGACCTCATCTCCCCCTCTCTGGCTAAGGCTCGAGAGAATTGGCTAGAGAGTTCGTCCAAGCGCTGACGTTGGAGAACCATTGAATCCTCCAGCCTTTGCAAAGCATTGGCTAGAGTTGTCGTTGCCTCGTGCGTCTCATGGAGCTGAGAGCGATCATTGGCAGAGAAAGAAGGTGCAATCACTGGAGCTGGTTGACGGACAACATCCAGGATTTGTTGAAGAAGACCAGTCTGCTGATCAGCTATAGCCTGAGCATCATCAGACCTATTGTGAAGAACAGCAATGGCGTCGTTGTTGGCTTGAACAGCTTCTTGGAGAGTCTAGAGCTGACTCTGAACTTCTTGAACATCCACCTGGAAGGCAAGGAAGTTCGCATCAAGATCGTATTGGCGGGGCATCTCTTGGTGAACTTCGTTGATCCTAGAAAAGACGGTATCAATGGCTGGTAGGAGAAGCTTGATATCAGATGACATATCATAGTCATCATCAATATCTTCATCTCCTCCATCATCTTTATATTTTTCTTCCTCTGGCACTTCCTGAGAAGGACTTGCAAAAGAAGAAATATGAGCTGAAGGCTCAAGGTTAGAAGAAATAAATAGGTAGGAAGATGGAATACCTAAGGGGACTTAAGTGACATCAAAAGGATTGTCACTGGCAGGAGCAAAGATGTCCTTGAGAGGATGGACATCTGCATGCTGAGGAGCATCGAGAGGAGCAGCCTTAGGTCCAGTGGTGTATGTCTCAGTATCAGGAAGGACAGTCGCTGATACATCATCGACATGTGTAAAGACCAAGGTGGGAGGAGAAGAGAAAATGGTTGAGAAAAGACGTGGGTGTTCAGTGGTGGCGACGTTGATATCTACACTTTTAGTGATTTGGGTCACTGAAGTGATTGATGAAGGTACCACTGATACGACAGTGATAGGAGAAATCACTGAAGAGCTGGGAGGGTTAACAGAAAGTGCCTCGGGGGTAACGCTAGTTTCAATAACTGAAGCCTTTTGAGAGGCCCCAGATTTGGAATGGCAAACCGAGTGGTGGTAAAGACGATGGAAACCCTGGTGACACATAGAGCCAAGAGTAATTTTGAAATAGCTCTTCGGCTAGGCATTGAAAGGCTCTCTTGCACTCCTCCCAACGAAGACTTCCAAGACCTACAGAAGACAAGATCTGCCTCAGTTCTGACTCAACCTGAACTTGGACTTGTTTACAAAAATGAGTTCGGGGTTAAAAAGTTCTTCAGACTGACTGAGGCCTTCAAGTATTCATCAGATACAGTTGAATGGTTTCAGAAAGTCATTCGAGAGAGACTGGGCAGACACTATGTACCAAGAGAAGAAGGGAGTCGACTCATTCACGAGATATTGACAGTCATCGCATATCGAAGACTACTCCTACGCTTCAGAGAAATATATTCAGGTAGCTCGTGATGAGTTAAATTTTTTTTTGCCTTGATGTATTTTGATTCCAATTTTGTACGAGTTTCATCATCCAATGAAAATTTGAAAATTGATGTCTTTCTATTAGATTAGTCTATGTTCATCACAAATGTCTTTAGACTAGTATATGTTTGTTATTTCATTACTTAGGGGGAGATTGTTAAACCCCACAACTCATAATGTAAAAAGTAATAAAAAATAGTAAGTGATGAAGAACCAAAAGACCTATGAAGACATCAAGGCAGAAACGGCTAAGTCTAGAAGTACAACCAGAGGACCGATGGACGACATGGGATGCGATGGAAAAAGCATCCTCATCGGTCCTCTGGTCATCGATACTTGTCCACCAACTTTAGTAAGGAACTCTGCTTTGTAACTAGATCTGCGAGTGGGGTAACCCCTGCAGCAACGGATGTTGCAGGTTGTGCCTCTGCTCTTGAGGCGCCTTCTTGGCCTTGTGAGAATGTAGGCCTCGAAGGACTTCCATCACGTCCTTGATAGCCCTCAAGCGAGGAGCTATCTCGTGATGTTGCAACATCCACTTCCTCTTCCTCAGCTTCAGAGGTCGAGTAAGTGAAGCGGATGTGTGTCCCCTTTGGTAGATCAAATACCGAAGGGGGTTGTGCATGAAGGGAAGATCGCTCTGAACGATCTATGGGTTCAATGTCAAAAGCAACACATGCTTCTGTGTGTGTGATGGGATGTGGCGAGCCCTGAGGCGAAGGGGCTCTTATTTCTTCATCACCTCTCTGTTGAGAGAGGGGTGATGGAAAATGTGGTTCCTCGGATTATTCATCTCCAGAGGCCTGAAGAATGGCTCTGGATGGCTGGTTGGGGTTGGGGTTGGGGTTGGACTGGGTTGTCCTATTTCAATACCCCTGTGGCTTTGATCGCCAGGGGTAGAGGATGTGGTTGCCCTTTGGGTAGTAGGTGGAGGAATAGTATGAGTAAGGCCGGGGGAGGCACGTTGAGTAGCATCATCATCATCATTGTCATCATCCGATGATGATGGCTCATGTGCTCCCCCGCTGGATTCAGGGGACGCTCTAAGTGCTCCGGGATAGATGCCCTCGGTTCATAGGGCAGCATGGAGCATTCAAAGGTTTGGCGTATCTCAGATGTCGATGGTATGACATTGAGCATAGCCCTGGGAAGGGGACGGTTGATGGTGTAACCCTCCTTTGAGATGGTTGGGCGATGACCGTGCATTTTGTGGACGGGCGTGAATGGCTCCTTGGCTGGTAGACCATGTTTCCTCATTACATCTCTGATGAAGAGTGCGAGGAAGCGAGGAAAGAGAACCGTAGGGAGAGGCTTACCAGCGGCTTGGAGCTTTGACTTCTTGACCACTGCCGAAAGTATTTCATTGTAGATGAGGAAGGCGTAGTCAAGATTCAGATTGAAGAACAGCCCGTACATGATTGTCATTATGTTTGTATTCCCTTGGTCTAATGAGCCCAACTTGCATGAAAGGGATCTGTTCAAAATGGAGAAAAACATATTCCACATAGGTGGAAGGCATTGTCGTTTGAAATTTGAGACGTTGCGTAGGTCACGGTTGTAACCTTGCATCTTCACGAATCAGAGAATGTCTTATGTGGTTGGTGGTTCGTCAAACTGTGTGATTCCAAGTTCCTTTTGTGTGGGAATGCACAGTATCCGGGAAACCTTAGCCCGCGATATTTTGAGGGAACAAATCATATCGTTAGAGGCGTCCATGTCCCCCATTATACCGTGGCTTTCTTCATCAAACTCACAAGTTTGACAATACTGTTGAATGTACTTTAGGGGTACGGATGTATCAACTTGAGTGAGGGCAGGGAGAAGAATGTTGTGTTTGAAGAACTCAATAATAATGGCAAAACGATCGCCAAACAAAGTGGTTTTAAGTTCTATAGCGTGATTGTTTGGCCGCATTGGGAGGAAGACGATAACATGGCTGTCGGCTCCGGTAGACTGTATTCTGCTATCATTATTATTTGATTCATGAGATGCGGAGGATGCCACTGTTGTAGGTTTGAGAAGGGTGCAGGTTTGTATTTTGTCAGAGTTTAGTTGCAGGTTTAATGAAGCGTAAAAGGAAAATGGAAGAAGAAGAAAGGTATATATAGGCGAGAATCTGGGGAGGGGTTAGGGTGGGGGTGAAGGGGAAGGGAAACGTTTCTTGATTATTTAAAATATACTAATCATGAAAAGTTTTGGCGGTGTGGTTTGTGACGATTTGATTTGAAGAACATGAGCCGTCTTGATAGTACGTGCATTTAATATAGTRGGACACGTGTCAAGACGGGGTAAGGGAGAGGAAAAGGTTAAAAGGGTATGTGGGGAATAAGTTGTTGAATGTGTCAGGCGCGTGGTTATGATTACGTTAGAAATTATTTGAATAAAAATGATTCAAAATACTAATTTGATGAATACGTAACCCAAAAATAATTTGAATTTAAAAATCCCATCTCAGTGGAAGATTAATACTAATTACGAAGTTTTTGTCTTCTGAAAACTTATGATGTATAGTTTTTAGTCACAAAAGCTGCAATTTTGTATAATTTTGAAAAAAGAGTTTGAATGAAGATAAGTTTTTCTATGCAATTTATTGTCATGGAACCAGAGGAGCTCTGGTTTGTCATGACCCATTGGGTGAGGAACCAGAGGAGGCCTGGTTTAATCATTAATGAAGGAGTTCATAGATGTATTGTTGGACTTGCATGATTTAGAAGCCTTGGTTAACAAACCAAAGCTCTAGATAAGCTTGGTAATCCATTATGTAGAACCAGAGGACGTCTGGTTAAATACATATATATATATAGCATTTGTAGTGGCCAGAGGCTCTGGATAGTAGAACCAGAGGCTTTGGATGGAAAATGCATATATATATATATATATATAAAAATGAAGGTGAAAGAGGTTTGCTCCCCCTCAAGTAATGCATGTAGATTGATGTTTGAAGGTATCAAAAACTCCCCTTTAAATAAATAATAATTAAAAATTTGGGGACATAGGCTCTGGTCTATACAACGAGAGGCTCTGGTTGTGAAATATGTAATGGAGGAGAAAATATGCATGTGAATCTTTGAGACCAGGGGAGCGATGGTGACAAAGATTTCGAATCCAGAGGCTCTGGTCTTTGGAACCAGAGGTTCTGGTTGTGAAGGCAAGAGAATGTTATGAAAGTAGTGAGTAGTCTACATGGAAGAGGGAAATTCTTAGGGACCAGAGGAGCTCTGGTTACAAAGAGTATGAGTCCAGAGGCGCTGGTCTATAGAACCAGAGGCTCTGGTTGGTAAGAAAATACTTGGTAAAAATTACGAAGTATTTGCTTTGGACCAGAGGAGTTCTGGTTCCAAAGGCAATGGATATTGTTTGCCAAAATCGAAGTTAATCTAAATAGCCAGAAGCTCTGGTCTTTATGACCGGAGGCGCTGGTTTAGAATAAGTGGATTTTATGGCTAATAATTTATATATCACTTATAGGCATAACCATGAGATATGGAAGACCTCTGGTTTAAAGTTAATGATTGCCTTTAAGTGGTGAGATTTAGCATACCCAGCTTGCTGACTAGGAATAAAAACATTTTCTCATCAAGAGCTTTTGTAAAAATGTCAGCAAGTTGAATCTCAGTTGGAACAAAATACATTTCTATATTACCTTTTTCAACATTGTCTTTTAGAAAATGGTACTTTACATCGATGTGCTTGGTCTTGGAATGCTGTACTGGATTGGCAGAGATGGCTATAGCACTCTTGGAGTCACAGAGAATAGGAATTTTATCGTAACTGAAACCATAGTCCTTAAGCTGAGTCTTCATCTAGAGAACTTGTGAACAACAACTAGCAGCAGCAACATATTCTGCTTCTCCTGTAGATGTTGACACACAATTTTGTTTTCTGGAGGTCCAACTTACCAGCTTGTCCCCCAAGAGTTGACAGCTTCCAGACGTACTATTTCTGTCAAGTTTGCAACCTGCATGATCTGCATCTGTGTAGGCTATTAGATCAAAACCAGAGTGTTTTGGATACCAGAGACCCAGTGCTGGAGTTCCATTGAGATATCTAAAGATCCTCTTGGCTGCAGAAAGATGCGATTCCTTTGGATTTGATTGATATCTTGCATAAAGACATGTGGCAAACATAATATCAGGTCTACTAGTAGTTATGTACAGGAGTGATCCAATCATGCCTCTGTAGGTTGTGACATCCACAGATGTGCCTGATGGATCAGCAAATAACTTAACTCATGTAGCCATATGTGTTATCATTGATGATGAATTTGAGAGAGCGTATTTTTTTGCAGAAGGTCAGTAACATATTTGGACTGATTGATGAAAATTCCTTCTGGAGTTTGTTTTATTTGAAGTCCAAGGAAGAAGCTAAGTTCTCCCATCATACTCATCTCAACTTTGCTTTTCATCAACTCTGAGAATTTTTCGCAATGTTTTGCATTTGTAGAACCAAATATGATGTCGTCCACATATATTTGAACAAGTAAAATGTCACCTTTATGCTTTTTGAGAAAGAGGGTTGTATCGATTGTACCTTTTTCGAAACCGTTGTTGATGAGAAAGGTAGATAGAGTTTCATACCAGGCCCTTGGTGCTTGCTTCAGCCCATAGAGGACTTTATCCAGAAAATAGACATAGTCTAGATGTTTTGGATCTTCGAAACCAGGAGGCTGCTGCACATAGACTTCTTCTTGAAGTTTGCCATTGAGGAAGGCAGACTTGACATCCATCTGATAGACCTTAAAGCCTTTGTGAGCGGCGTAGGCTAGGAACATTCTGATGGCTTGAAGTCTTGCAACGGGAGCGAATGTTTCATCATAATCAATCCCTTCTTCTTGGCGGTATCCTTTGGCAACGAGCCTGGCTTTGTTCCTTATTACAATACCATCTTCGTTCTTCTTGTTCCGGAAAACCCATTTGGTTCCTATGGCTGTCTTCCCTTAGGGTAGTGGCATAAGGGACCATACTTTGTTTCTTTCAAACTGCAGTAATTCTTCTTGCATTACGTCTATCCAGTTTGGGTCTTGTAAGGCTTTTGAAATCTTCTTTGGTTCTATCATGCTCAAAAAGTTGGTGAAGAGGCATTCATTTGCTGTGGTAGATCTCGTTTTGACACCAGAGGTTGGATCACCAATTATTTGGTGGTGTGGGTGATCTTTTGTCCACTTGGTGCTTAATTGTGGTTCTGGAGCAACAAGATGCAGCTCATCATCGACTGATGGAACGACTTGCTCCCCCTCGATGAGATCATCTACAGAGTTAGATTCTGGATCTTGATCGTAAGCTGAAGATGCAGAAGAAGTAGATGGCGAAGTAACATGAGTTTCTGTAAGAGTTGTACCTTTAGCATTGGAGACTTCATGATTTTCATCGATTATGGAGTTAGATTTTGCAGTAGGCACATGTCCAGAGATTACTTCTTCATCGAAGATGTCTTCAAATAATTGTGCTAGCTCTGATTCATTGTGTTTGCCAAGTGATGAATCAGATGTTCTTCTTTGAAGTCCGAGTTCTGAACTGTTGTGTCCAGAAGTCATTGAAGTGGAATCATCAAAGGACACATTGATGCTTTCGATGACGATCTTCGTCCTTTTTGTTGGGTTTGAGTAAGACACTTGTGCGGATAAACAAGCGAGTCATATAATCCGTCTGATAAATCGCTGATACCTTGAACGGATTATTAAGCGATTAAAACAATCCGGCTGGTAAGTCATTGGTAACCTGAACGGATTAGTGGGCGATTTAAACAATATGACTGGTAAGTCGTTTAAGTGGTGTACAATTTGTTAAGCGATTTAGAGAATCCGCTTGGTAAGACTTGTACTTRRTKMATTWGTBTATTTGAGCGATTTATATTTTTGATCGTACATTCTTTGGTGATTGAACGGATTTTGACTTTTTGATCGATTTAATTCTTTGACTTTTGATCGATTTGTTTTAGAAGGACTTATACGTACTTTGACTTGTTGACTTTGTTGACCTTGATTTGTTGACTTGTTGACTTTTTACGTCCGATTTTCATTTTGGAATTTTGACTAAGTGTTGAAAACATCCGATATGAGAATTTGAATTCAAATTGATTTTTGTGCCTTATCCGTATTACATTTTGCTTAATCCGCCTGAATTTTGCATAATTGTTTAAATCTGGTTAAGTGTTGTGTGCGACTTAGAATTGCTCGTTGTCCGGACTTCTAATCCGGATAACTTGATTGAAAGTCTATCTTTGTTGTCCGGACTTTCAATCCGGATAAGTATAAGTGCCTAAATTTTTCTAAGTGTTGAATATGTGCAAAGCTTTGTTTTGAAATTATCAGATATATTTTCGTAAACTGATCCTTTAATTCAAACTTTGAACAGCAGTTGATCCTACTTCATACGAATTGATACTATGAGTTCACGAGAAGCAATGGCTATTSGTACKGRYACCAAGCCACCTGTTCTGTTTCGTGGTGATTATAATCAGTGGAGAGATAGATTTCTGAACTTTGTTGAGACAATGAAAGAAGGAGATCTGATTATGAAATCTTTAATGAAAGGTCCTGCTGAATTCTTCCTAGAGATAGATGCTGATGTAGTAGAAGGCATACCTGTTCAGAAAGTACCCAAACTAAAGCATCAATATTCATCTGAAGAAAAAGAGAGAGCCCATGCTGATGTGCTTTGCAAGTCTTATATGATGCAAGCATTGACTAATGATATTTACACTAGTATTGATAGTCATAAATCATCTAACACAACATGTGGATTCAAATTGAAAAGATGATGATGGGTTCGGAAGTGGGAACTCAGCTGAAGATCACTAACTGTATTTCAGCTTATGAAGAGTTCAAGGCTAAAGAAGATGAAAGTCTTGATGATGTCTATAATAGGCTTGCCAGACTGCTTAATGAGCTAACAAAGAATGGAATTTCTAAAACTACAATAGAGATAAATGTTAAGTTTCTTAACAATCTCCAGTCAGAGTGGAAACCATTTGCAAATCATATCAGGTTCAATAAACAGTTATCTGATATCGATTTTCATGAAATCTATGAAACTCTGAAACAAAATGAGCAAGATATTTTGGAAATCCAAAATGCAAAGAAGAAAGAAAAAGAAGTTGCTGATCCTTTGGCTCTTGTATCTGAGAGAAAGGAGAAGAAATTAAAAAGCAGATCTGGAAAAGCAAGTCAAAGAAGTTAGCCAGTCAAGTGAGTCTGAAAAAAAAGACAGTAACAGCTCAGATTCAGATTTTGAAATGTCAGAGATCAAACAGGCAATGGCAATGCTGACTAAAGCATTCCAGAAGAAGTTCTCAAAAAGGCCACACTCGAACAACCAGAGATTCTCGTCAGGCTCAAAATATGAATACAAAGACAAGTTTGGCGAGAAGAAGAAATATGAAGAAAAGAGGTTCGAGAAGAAGTATGAGAAAAACCCGGAAGAAAAGAATAAATTTACCAAAGGTGTAGCTGATGAGAACACTAAGTGTTATAACTGTGGTAAGCTAGGCCATTTTGCTGTAAATTGTAGGAAGCCGGTAAATCGAGATACCGACTACTACAAGAACAAATTTCTTCTGTCCAAACAAAGAGATGCCGGCAAAGCACTTATGGCTGAAGATGAACACTGGTTGAATCTGACTGATGAAGAAGAAGAAACTGAAGCTGTTGCACATGTGTGCTTGATGGCTAAAACAGATAAAGATTTGTCAGGTGCAGAAGAAGAACAGACTGCTGAAATGAATGATGAAGTATTACATCAATCATGCATTAAACAGATGCAAAACATGAGGCTCAAAATCCAAACTTTCAAGCAAGAATTAAAATCAGAAAAATTGCGTTCAAATAATTTTGAAGATCAATTGAAAAAGCAAAAAGTAAAATATGTGAAATTATATATTGAAAATGCTGGAAACTTGAATTGGGCTAAGTCTTTGTTATCTGAGTCCAAACTATTTGATTAAAATCCAATGTCTTAAAATCCGAATTATTTGATTTAAAGGAAAAACATAAATCATTAGAATTAGTTAATGAAGAACAGATTGTTAAAATAAGTAAGCTTGAACGTCAAATAATTCAGTTAAATAAAACTCTGAAGGTTAAAGAAGAAATTTAATACAAAAGAGGACAAACTGATCAAACCATTTTTCTAAACAAACCATCTGAAACGAGATATTTTAACCCTCGGGAAGGGCTGGGGTATGAAAATCCTAAAGTTTTAGAAAAATATTTACGTTATGCCCCGATCTTATATAATTCTGAATATCTTTTTTGTGGTCCCGAATATTCGGTAAAATTTACAAAATCTTTTGACGAGGTCGAAAAACAAGAAGATAATAATCATCAAAGATGCAGGTTCCGTTTAATTATTCAAATCTAAATTAAAGTTACAAAAATCAAGACTCTGCAATTTCAACAGATTATTTCCATAGTTATTCAAAAGCAAAGCTTGAAGCAAAACCAGTTGAACCAAAGCCTTACATTCCTACTCTTATTTTAGAAAAACAAGTGGTTCAGTTGGAAAAGATTTTAACTGAAGAAAGATTTTCATTTAACAAGGAAAAACAAGAATTTATAGATAAAATTGAACATTTACAAAATTATTTAATTAAAACGGAACATGTTGAGTCTGAATACTTGTCGTGTGAAAAATCTTTGAGTGAAGCTACAAACTCAGAAGAAATAAATGCTTTTAATGAAGAAATTAATTTTTCTAATATCTTAAATTCAGATGTTTGCTTAGATGATGAAG